>NW_016107491.1:1311869-1377742 GCF_001604975.1 Cebus imitator
GGAGACGTGCTTTTTAAAAAATGATATTGTAGGCCGGTCGCGGTGACTCACACCTGTAATCCCAGCACTTTGGGAGGCCGAGGCGGGCGGATCACGAGGTCAAGTCGAGACCATCCAGGCCAACTTGGTGAAACCCTGTCTACTAAAAACACAAAAATTAGCTGAGCGTGGTGGTGTGCACCTGTAGTCCCAGCTACTCGGGAGGCTGAGGCAGGAGAACTGCTTGAACCCGGGAAGCAGAGGTTGCAGTGAGCCGAGATTGCACCACTGCACTCCAGCCTGGTGCCTGGTGATGGAACGAGACCCTGTCTCAAAAAAAAATGATATTGTGTATATATTTACTAAGTTATTAGCTTTAAAGATACAGCCTGTAGGCACAGTCCTCATTCCAAAAGAGAGGCCAGAAATTTCGTTCTCCCAAATACTGTCCTCAGGTTTTCCATATAAATAGAGCCATTTTTTAGAAAAAATAACATTTTTTAAAATAAAGATGACTGCGTGCAATAAACACATGCATTTGCTATTTACTAAAATGTCCACGCTTTTAAACAAGATGCATAGCATGCTACATAGGCCACACTTTGTTAAAGCAAATGAATGTCTTGTCAATATAAGATATGTGACCTTTATATAAAAGAAAAAATAAGGTTTTCAAATAATTATCTTACTTCTAGTTGAAGTTTTTACTGAAAATACAATTAACTGTTTATTTTGTACAGCAAACTGAAAAGAAAAAAAGAATTTTTCAATGATGAGTTAGTATGAGAGGTATGCACTTGAATTCAGACATAACTTAATTTCAATGTTTAGTATAAGGCAATGATTAAAACATGGTATGTATTCCAAACTTGCCATCACTACTTGCTAATAGTATGGACTTCCCCTGATTTTGCTTTACAGAAACCTCAGGGGTGTGTGTGTGTGTGTGTGTGTGTGTGTGTGTGCGCGTGTGTTTGCAACGGATCATGATGCTTTTTTAAAATACTGGGCAAAGTAGACTCATATATTACCTGGCATTTAGGAACCCCCTCAATAAGTAGTAAGAGTTACTAACTTTTCAATTAGACTATGTCAATCATATAGGCACTCAAAATACATTTACGTAGTCATCTGAAATACTCATATGTAATAGTAATACAAATTAAAATACAAAACAAACAAAACAACAAAAAAGAGTGTTATTGTGGGGCTACAAAGACCTGTGGGAACACAAAGGAAGGAAAGAACCATTCTAACTCATAAAATCTGAAGATTCCTGAGGTGATGCTCTCATTGAAACAAACACTTCAATGATGGGTAAAACTTTAATAGGTAGAAATTATAAGCCATAAGCAGTGAAGAGATTGTCTAGTCTCACACCTAATTTTATTTATTTTCTAATTAATTAACAATTTCAAGATTTCTCCTAATCTGTGTTCTAGTTCACTTAATTTTTTAATTGACTCTACAAATCTTTAAAAATGAAGAATTTGAAAAGGAAAGAAACAAAACTACAAATTTTCCTTTATTATTATAAATTCTCAGGCCTTAGGTAAAACCTGAGAAACCCTCTTCAAGAAAAACTCATGTATACCATTTCAAAATTTTCTATATGTCTAGAGGTCATTACAGGAGAGTGTATTCTTTCTTTCTTTCTTGTTTTAGAGCTAGGCTCTCACTGTGTCACCCTGGCTGGAGTGCAGTGATACGATCATAGCTCACTACAGCCTCAGACTCCTGGGCACAAGCAATCCTCCCCCATCCAGCCTTCCAAGAAGCAAAGACTACAGGCACACACTACCACACACAGATAATTTTTAAATATTTTTTTTTCTTTAGAGATGGGGTTTAACTATATTGCCAACGCTAGTCTCAAACTCTTGATCTCAAGTGATCCTCCTCCCTCAGCCTCCTCAGCCTCCCAAACTGTTAGAATTATAAGCATGAGCCACTGTGCCCAGCCTGAGAGTGTTCTTTAGACAGGCAGAATTGGTCTCAAATTCCACTTTGTCACTTACTTGCTGTGTAGTGTGGAATACGTTCTTTCCTTTTCCTAATCCTCAGTTGTACGTTTAATATGCAGATCGTATTAGTATCTACACCATAGATTTGCTATAAGGTGTGAGATAATGGCAGTGTTATCAGTGAGATGCAGTATTAAGCAGAGTATCTGATACAAAAAATGTTTTATATGATTCATATTGCTCTCACTTCTTATTAGTCCATTAAAAGGTTTGAATATAAATATTTAGCACTGGTTGGCACGTTATACCAGTAAGATCTTTAAAAAAAATTGAATAATACAAGTTCTAGTTTTAAATGAAGCATATTTATAAAGAAATTGCTATAATATTCATGTTGAAAAATAAGTAAACATTGAGTGAACATTTTTATAAACCAAACTAATAATTTTGTTAGAAAAAAACTATGGTTAAGTAAATCAGTCAAAAGTAATAAGGTTTTTTTTATGACCAGAAGATACTATGTAGCTTGCTCCATTTTTGAATCAATATTAAGATATTTTTAGCCTTTGAATTTAGATACTTCCAACATTTATTTCATAGAACTGTCTACCGAATCTGCCACTAGAAGTAATGAAAATAATGTTACAAAGTTAGCTTTGTGAGAGCAGGAGTCACTTCCACCTTGTTTCCTTACATATCTCAGGGCTTAGCATAGGATCTTGCACATAGTAGGCACTCAATAAATTTTTAAGAAATGAAGACATGAACTGGCTTTGAAGCTTACATCTAAGGACTGACTTGCCCATGTGTTATCTGTGACCTTCGACATGTCCCTTAAAATTGTCTGGCCTTGTCTCCATCAACAAAGAAAGGCATTAGACTAAGACTCTAAAATTCAAATCAATAGAAGCATCTGTGTAAAACAAGATGAAAGACTCTGCAGCTAGATCCAAAGAAGAGTATGGCCACCTCAGAAAATACTGAATTTGAATGGTTCATGAAGTATGTTCTTGTAGAATCAGGGGCAAAAGAAATTACTAACTTTCTTCCAACTAACCTGAAAACAATTCCTAGAGGAGCTGTTTCACATAAAATCATTCATTGTGTATAAAAATATCTATTAGCAGATCCTTTCTGTTTCTTAACTCAGTTCCTCTTACTGTAGTTATTCTTGCTTACTCAGTATGGGAAACTTTTTTCCTCTCCTTTGGTAACTGAAGGTCACTGACCCACCCTAATCAAAACCAAGAACCATACAAAAAGTTGATTTAGGGTACTGTTTGTTATTTTTTATTTAGAGAGAGAAAAGTCTACCACTCATCCATGATTTAGAAACAGAGAACATGAAACAGTATTCACCAGATATACTTCAGTTTTATATTAGAGCCAATTAAAAGAACAAGTCAGAGCAGGAGATAAAAAGAAAGGGAACAGAGAGGGAGGGGAAAAGAGAAAGAGACATAACTAACTTTAGGATTTGCCAAGCCCTGAGAGGCAATGACTCTTACTCATAATGATCCTTGGAAAAACAAAGAGGAACCCTTTAGATAAAAAAACAAATAAATAAACTTTACTGAAATTAGTTACAAATTATGTTTTAATTACTGTTTAAAATCAGAGAGCAGAGCAAATCTCGCTCTTACTTACAAACTAGACAAAAAAAAAAAAAAAAAGCCTTCATGTTTTTCCACAGAAAAGAGAGCATATGACATCTATCCAACTTTTATAGGAAAAAAAAGATTTTTTTTTAAAGAACATCTTTGCTAACATTCAGACACTGATCCCAAACAATTTACAAGCCAAGTTGCATATTTGGAACTATGTAGACAATAATGTCTTTTGTAGGTACTTGCCATAGACCCAAATAAAATGCAGAAAAATAACCTTTATCTAATTGGTAAACCAAAGCATTCTCAATGTAACTTATTAAAATAACCTATTAGTGCTTGCATTTCTCCTTCTCAGTAATGACCAAAATTCTCATTTTTTTCTTAGACCACATCTGAATATATTTAAACAATATTGTGAACTTTTATCTCATTTCTAGTTTCTTCATATTTTTCTTGAATTAGAGCATGCATAGTTTTTCTTTAAGCTATAACTTTTCTCCTGAAAATTGTGCATGATTAATCTTTGTTTGTTTGTTTGTTTATATGTTTGTTTTTTTGAGATAGAGTCTAGCTCTGTCACGCAGGCTGAAGTGCAATGGTGCCATCTTGACTCATTGCAATCTCTGCCTCTTAGGTTCAAGTGATTCTTCTGCCTCAGCCTTCCACATGATTAATCTTTAAACCATATTTAAACAAAGATAAGTATTAATGAAATCCTAAATTGAAACTTATAGGGTTTGCTCTGCTAATTACTCTGATGTTGTACCTGTTTTGACAAATTGCAAGTTTCACTTTTCATTTATTTAAAACCTGACAACTGCACTGTCAGAGGTTTGACAAGGACTGAGTTCTAAAGGAGTTATCTAGGGTCCACTGAATAGCATACCTGTCACTGCCTCCTCAGCATCGCCACTGTTCTCTTAACTCATGGTATGTTCATTCATTCATTGTATATTTGTTATATACTCTGGTCCCGAGATATATCCTATTCTGTGGTCTGTGTCTCAGGTTTCCTTCAGCTTAACATTAGATACTATTTATTTAACTATAGGTTTTCTTAAATATTTTATTGGATCTTACGGAGTCTATCTCCAAGTTAATGAATTTTAATCAATCAGTGTACATAAAAATCCATCCGCCTCAAACTGAATGTTGTGAGAGGTGAAATATTCTTATTCCATAATGTGAGATGGTGCAAAAATGTTTAAAATACATCCATTTAGTTATATAATAAAATAATTGCACTTCTACATAGAGTATAAAGTTTGAATGAGGACAGAGCAGTGCAAGAAGTAATGGACTTGCTTTAACATTAACCTGTTCTGCTATAAGGTCATAGCTATTACTGGCTTATGGAGAATAGTCCCAGGTATGGAAATATAAAGTAAATACAGTAATTGATTTAGATATTTTGGACTTATTTTAAACAATATATTTAAAATATAAAGCTACAAATCCACATTAAATGTTGCATATTTTTATCCCTAATGAAATATTTGATAAATATGCAAACTTTGAGTAGTGAATTTCATCTTTTCTGTTTTAGCTAATTAAAATATGTGCTACTTAAGGATAAATAAATTTTCATGGGAATAGAATGACAAATTATGAAAATTATATCATAACTTGAATAGATTAAAACTTTGTTATTTGAAATAAAGAACAGAAATAGATAACATTCTTTCTCTTAAAATTCATCATATATTTTGCAATCGGGTTTTCCATTCTTATAGACAGCTTATTTTTCCAGATCATACACACAGATATGACCATATATGAGAAGAAAGTCAAAGTACACTCTGATAACTGTAGCATATTTTTAGCATTTAGGGAAAAGAAAAGCCAGAATGACTGGATATTATGCTGCTAACATTTGCTGATAAAACATTAAGATGTCAAAAACCAAGAAGGTCTTACATGAAAGAGATGGGGATAATTAAAAAAAAGAATAAAGTAAATAATTTTCCTTAATTATTAAAAAGCTATATAACAGAAAAGAATATGAACTTCAGAATCAAACAGTCATTCAGCAAGTTACTTTCTTTGAATTTAATTTACTTATTCTGTAGAATGGGGAAAAAGCCAACATGAACTTTTACCTTGTAATCTGTCACAAGGCCTGTTCTTATCCCTCAGAAACTTTAAGCTCAGGGCTTGGACTCAGGGTGTCTTCCCTCTTTGGCATACTTCTCTCCTCTATATTATCTTGTTTCAGTTGTATGTTAAGTAGTCTTCTCACCCTTACTGCATTCTTTTTGTATCCCTTACTCCTGTTTTAATTTCTAAAAAGCATACACCACTATCTGGGATTACATTGTTTAATTTATGTGCCTATTTACCCTCCACTATAATTTGAGTCACAAGAGATCAGGGTTTTTCTTTATATTATTCACAACTGTTTCCCCAGTTCTAATAACAGTGCCCAAAATATTACTATGCAATAATAGCAAGTGACTAGATGGATAATAAAGTAGTCAGAAGCCTTATTGCTTTCTTGAGAACTTCAAAATTCAAACTCAATAGATCACTTATAAGAGTGTGACCTTGAGAAAATTACCTCCATTTTATTAAAAGACAATAACACTTCAAGGAGTTGTTAAATATGATAATGACTTAAACGTGCTTATCTCTGTGCTGGGGATATTCTAAGGGTTTCAAAAATGGTGGCTGCTATTATTATAAATTTTGTCTCTCAAAATATTTTGTTTAGTTGGTTGGTTTTGGAGCCAAAGAATCTCAGGGATTCAGAAAGATTTTTCTTCTTTTGGTTTCCTGCTCACTGGAAGACCCGGAAAAGCACACTCACCAAAGCAGTTCACAAATGGTAGAAAACCAGTTGACCATACAAAATGAACATGGCTGTTCTTTATGCAGCCTGATACTCCAATATTGCATTAAATAAGCAGTCCTGAAAGGCAAGGGCAGGAGAAGAGAGAACATAATGGAGGCGGAACAATCATTTCTCCTCCAGGACTTTAATTGAGCATGTTGGTATGTAGTGGATGAAATGGATGAACCTGGAAACCATCATTCTCAGCAAACTGACACAAGAACAGAAAATCAAACACTGCATGTTCTCACTCACAGGTGGGTGTTGAACAATCAGAACACATGGACACAGGGAGGGGAGCATCACACACTGGGGTCTGTAGGGAGGAAATAGGGGAGGGACAGCCAGGGGTGGGGAGTTGGGGAGAGATAGCATGGGGAGAAATGCCAGATAAAGGTGATGGGGAGGAAGGCAGCACATCACACTGCACGTGTGTACCTATGCAACAATCTTGCATGTTCTTCACATGTACCCCAAAACCTAAAATGCAATAAAAAAAAATTGAAAGGAAAGAAAAAAAAGAAATATACTCTTTCTAATTTGCCATAATCTAATTTGGATGACCAGTAGCCTCCAAAAGAGAGCTATTGATAGAGGTTATATCTACTTCTCATATGTAAACATGTGATTCCACCAACTTAAGAGTTTCCATGGAGTAGACAAAAGAGAGTCATACTTCTGATTCTTTTAATATATTTATTGTTTTCTGCCTATTGTTTGTGGCAGTGTTCAGATTGACAGGGCTTTTCTTGTGGATATATTGTTAGTGTTCTTTGTGGAAAAGATCTGAGGATTTGGGAATTAAATTAGATAAACTAGAATAAGAAAATAATACTTTGTGCTATTCTTATATTGCTTGTACTTTCTCCTTTCATGCTTCATTTTGCTCGTAGTTACTAATGGGAAAAGTAGTTTGGAAATCTTTAGCTCATGTCAAAAGCAAATGGAAGACAGAGGCAAGGTTATTGTCCATACTAGTGGCAGAACTTTGAAGATGGAATACTGTAACATTTGGGATCTGCATGAAAGTGAACCTGATAATTTGCCAACATCTACAGAAAAAATGAAATTTCTTGGGAAGATAATTTAGGTTGCTTTATCTACTGCCCTTTATCATATGGAAATTCTGTCTAATGCTAAATTGTTTGGTAAGAAAAAATGACTATTTTTTTTGTTTAATTGAGTTACTTAAAACATATTTGTTTTAATATGAGGAAGTTTTACATTACTGAGGTAAACCTGCATGCTACTTTATTATTTGTAGCTAAAACCCATTAGAGCATTTGACTAAAATCAGCCATATGATAATTATGTTTAAAACCAACAGCTAACTTAACGTGGAGTGTTTATCATGGGTTAGATGTTACGGTAAGATTTTAAGTGATTTATCTCCTCTAACTCTCAAGCCAATCCTATGAGGTACAATTGTTATCCCTAAATTACAGATGAGGAAATTAAAGATTCAAGATGTTAAATAATTTATCCAAAGACATACTGTCAATAAATGCAGAGTTCAGATTCACTTTCTGAACTACACATAGTGACTTGATGCTACTTTCTTCTAAAACTGTTCCAAAATTGAACTGAAAGAGATTATTTCATTACATATGAAGTATATTTATTTTGTTGACACAATAGCATCAACTGCCTCTGTAAGTCTGCTTGCCAAAATTGCATATTGAAATAGCGTTTTAAAATAATTATATGTAAAAAATATGAAATAGAAGCAATCTGGACCCACAAACCACATTTTCTGTTCTGTGGTTATGCAGGGATAGAAAGGGAAATTATAAAATTCAAAGAAAGCAAAGAATTTTTGTAAACATTTTCTAAGGCTGCAAGATGATTGATTTTACTATTTTGGATAAAATAAGAATATTTAAAATTTTAAAGTAGGTAAAATTGGTTGCAGGTTAATATTTGAAAAAGCATACAATTATTTTAGAGCTTCATTTGAACAAATCATGTTTACCAATTACAAGTTTTTGGTTTTCATTTACGAGTTGCTTTTATTTGTACCAATCTACTTACATGTGTTAATGAATATGTTTAGAAGAAACCAATATGCATCATCAATAAAATCTGAGCCATTTTTCCACTAGACATTGATAGAAACCATATGTTAATTTGCATCTGTCTGCATTTGTTTAAGTTGCACAGTGCCTGGAAGTAGAAATGGAAGAAATTAAAGCAAAAGATTAGTACTTTAGACAGTAGGACATATTTACACAAGACAAAATGAAATGATGTGGCAATGGTCTAGTTTACTACAATTTGGGCAGCTAACCTGGATATCAGAGTTTCCAAAGCAGAAGTATTTAGTCTGAGTTATATAGGGTGGATTATATAGTTTGACCACATTATTTGGATAATTGTTTAAAATATTCTAAAAAAAACTTCAATGTCTTTGTAATGAAATAATGCGTCTTCTTAAAAACTTGTTTTACCTTGGTATTAAATAGTCAGTCAATTTCAAGGGAATTTCATTCTATTATTTCAAAACTTTGCCCATAATGATATTGTTGGGTCTTAAAAAGGGAAATACGCTATATCCTTTTGTCCCACTATAAGAGAATAAGAAGTCATTTGTGTGTGTGCGCGTGTGTGTGTGGTGTGTGTGTGTGTGTGTGTGTGTGTGGTTGTACTCACAATAATAACATTTTTGGAAGAAAACATATACCAGCGGCTCATTTTTAAGTACTTACCTTTCAAGATGAATTGAGGTGGGAGCAGGGCTACAAAAAAGGGAATTCCGAAAGGAACAGAAATACAGACCCTTACAGAGGACATTTAACTTTATACAAAGAGTATTAAACTTTAACTGTATACAAGAGGATTAAATTTGTTTTCAACTAACTACAGTTAGCATTTTATTTTACTCCCTTCCAATCTTTACACATGTGAATATTATTAATGTAAACAGTTAAAATATAAATATTTGTATTATAGGTTCCTACCTCCTATCTTTTAGCTTTTCTATCATGTATTACTATTTATTTCATTTTTAACTGACATACAATAATTATACCTATTTATGGGATAATAGTGATTTTTAGCAATCTATAATATATAGTGATTAGATCAGGATAATTAGCATATCCATCATCTCAAATATTTGCACTTTCTTTGTTTTGGAGAAATTCAATATCCTCCTTCTAGCTATGTTTTTTTTTCTTCTAACTTTTGTTATCATGCAATATTTAAATCCTTCTAGCAATTTGAAACTGCATATCATTGTTAACTAAAGTCATCCTACAGTGATATAGAACTCTAGAATGTATTCCTCTTATCTAGCTGTAATTTTGTATCCTTTAACAAATTTCTCCCTCTCTCCACCTTCCCCTTAACCTTTAAGCCTCTAGTTCTACTTTCT
The DNA here is from genome assembly GCF_001604975.1 of Cebus imitator. Classification (NCBI taxonomy): domain Eukaryota; kingdom Metazoa; phylum Chordata; class Mammalia; order Primates; family Cebidae; genus Cebus; species Cebus imitator. Next base: position 1,321,626 of record NW_016107491.1, read on the forward strand.
CCTTCAATGCAATCAACTTTTTTTAAGCTTTCACAAATAAGTGAGAGCATGAAGGCTTTCTTTCTGTTCCTGGCTTATTTCATTTAACATAGCGTCCTCCAGTTACATCAATATTGCAGTGAATGACAGAAATTCATTCTTTTTCTATGGCCAACTAGTTCTATTTTTGAAAGTCTTCTTTAATATTTCCTTTCGTTTATTCCAACTTACTTCTTACAACTATATCTTATTTGCTGTCTAAACAACCCTTCTCAGTCTTTTCATCATAGTTTGAAAACTATGAAATTTTGTTGTTTATAGATATGTCTTAGCCAATGGACTTAGATATATGTGTGTTCAGCAGAAAAAGATAAAATTTCCCAGTTAAGAAAAATGCTTTATTTTATTCCCGTGATGGTAGCTGAGTTAGTTATATTGTATTACTAAAAACTTGTATATTTGCATGGATAAGCAGTTCCTCTCTAAACAATACTTGGCACTCAATAGGCATAGGGTAAGCTCAAAGCAGGCGTTTTAAAATAAGACCATGTGGGCCAGGCGCTGTGGCTAATGCCTGTAATCCCAGGACTTTGTGAGGACAAGGTGGGCGGATCACAAGGTTAGGAGTTCGAGATGCCTGGCCAACATGGTAAAACCTGTTTCTATTAAAAATACAAAAATTAGCTGGGTGTGGTGGTGCATGCCTGTAATCCCATTACTCAGGAGGCTGAGGCAGTAAAATCACTTGAACCAGGGAGGCAGAAATTGCAGTGAGCCGAGATCATACCACTGGACTACATCCTGGGCAATAGAGCAAGATTCCATCTCAAAATAATTATAATAATAATAGAAAAATAAGACCATGTGAACGAACTTTATATGTTCATGACTTCCATCATGTAACAGTGATTAATTACAGAAATAAACCACACATAATATAACTAATTTGAAAAGAACATTGCTTACTAGACTTTTTTCTGATATTCATTAATTCTCTTCATGCTCAATGAACAAAGTAATATGTCACTGCTGTGGCATTTTATCAAAAGTAGGATGTCTTTCTCCCAGTGTTGAATTTCCCTAAGTAATAGCAGAAATCATTCCACTCCTTTGTTCAAAACATTCAAAATTTTGTTTTTTCTATAGAATATCATCAATAATCTGTAGATAAGGTTTGATTACTACTCGTCTTACTATTCCTGTAAACTGTAAAACGTCAAGCCAAAGTAAATCACTATTTAATATGAAAATACTAGCTGGTCCCAGTTGTTTCTATTTTGATGGATTCCAGCTGGATTTCACATATTTATTGTTATATGACTGTCACACACACTCAGCAATCATTGCAAGAGCCATCGTGCCCAGGAATCCTTTCATAAAAGACTTGTAGAAGGCATACATTGACAATTTATAAATATTGATTTGGATTAAATATCCCTCCAGCTCTTTAACTACTAGAGCTATATATAGAATCACAGACCTATAGTTGGAAAAAGGCAATTGCAGAGGCAATATACTCTAAACTACATTTTTTTAAAATATAGAAATCCGTGGCACCCCATCCTAATTCTAATATCCTGGGCACACAGTCTATTTAAGATAAAGAGATGTAGTAATAAAATTGGGTAAAAATCACAAAGTTTCCAAAATAGAAGCCTTTGGTTTGACTTATATATGGTGGATTATATAGGTTAACCATATTAATTGCACATTTTTTTTAAAACACATATCATGAAATTTTATGCCTCTGTCATGAAATAATTCCTCAGGTCTTCCTTCATATGAGTTCACACTTGACATTAAGTATTCAGGTTCTAGTGGATCCCATGCTATTATTTTAAAACTTTATCCATAATAAGCCTTTGAGTAAATGTTTTATGCAGGAGGTAGTGCAGGTAGTCATATGTGCACAATCTTCTCAGAGTCAAGATGGATTCAATCTAAGAGTGACATCACTTATCATTAATGACGTTTATTCTTAAAGTCTACTTCTATGCAAACTACATAAACTCTTTTGTTTTATATAAGAGGAACTCTAGTAAAAGGTGGTCCTATTTTTGACTTTTTGAAAAATTTGAAAAATTCTGTAAAGTTGAGCAAATCTCATTGGTTGCTAAGTTTACATTTTTATCAATTCATTTATTCTGAATATATTGTTATTTTTTTCCAGACCGGTCTGTGTATCACCATTATCACAACAAAACATGTAGTTATATTTAAACAGAATAATATGTATGGTATAATGTAAAAAGAATTATCCCATGAGAATCTGACAGCAAATACAGTGTTCAAATTAATTAGCTGCCTAAGTTTTGATCATTTATCTAACTTTACTAAATCTCAATGTTTGCTAAATGAATTAAACTGTTCATTGTGTTCAGAAATTAAGGCAGGAAGTCATATAGAGGTCTTGGACAAGCAAATTTTCTATCCCTGTGTATACTACTTCTATTGAAGCAACTCATTTGTCTCTAGGTTTAAGTACTTAAGTGTTTTCCCTAATTAAGATTTCATAATGAGTGGATCTTAGGGAGAAAAAAAATTCTTTCAAAAGTGGAGCACCTGCTATGAGTTGGAAATGTATCTCGTTTGAATAATGATTAATATAAAAATTTCATTATGTCAACACACTTGTTTTTCTTGCTTTCTAGGAGCCTAAGTTGCCAAAGGATTACCTTACACAAAAATCTGTTCTTCTCATTTGTTTGTAATTCTGTTGTAACAATCATTCACCTCACTGCTGTGGCCAACAACCAGGCCTTGGTAGCCACAAATCCTGTAAGTAAAACAAGATTGTGCCCTTGGTTCCAGGGCCTAACGGGAAAGAGGGAACATAGGTAGACATATGCATGATGTGTATAATAAAGTACACATGTATGTATATTCTCAAGTGCGACACTTACGTATATTTTCAAGCCTTTATGTCTTGGGGAATATTGAGAAATATTTACCTTTCTACATTAGAATATAGCCACATATACTCTACAGAGTAGTCCCCTAGAGTATTCTCAATATTCCCCAAGATATAAAGAGTAAACATCAAAAAGTGTAATATATTTATTTGCTTCAACTAAATAATAAATAATACATGTATAAATAATACATGTGCATATATCTTCACCTCATTTTATAGCTGTAGAGTACTGCTGCTACGGGATATAACAGTTTATTGCTACATAATATTTATTCAATCCAAATGAAAAACTCAAAGCAATGAACTCTGTGTAGTTAGATAAAATGGTACATGCACATGGAAAATTTAAATAAATTGCATTATTGGTATCAGGCTGACTTTAAAAAGTCAATGAAACCAGTAAAAGAATGAATAGTACATATCCTACATAAGCTTAAACTTCATAGCATAATATTTTTAAAAGAACTAGTGTTCAGTCTCAATAAACATTTATAAATTGTCGCCTTACAGGCCATATTTTTAAAACACAGTTTAAAATTTACTTATTCAAATAAGGTACATTATATAAAATTAAATGTTATATATGCTACAGATACATTTAATGAATAAATAGGTTTTACAAATATCCTTTAGTTAGGAAGCATTGTGTATAATGAAAACAAAATTGGAATTATAAGATTATGTTCAGGTTGTAGATTTGATTGATGTATAAATGTTAGAAAATCATTTAAATTCTCTGGTTCTACGTTTTTTATCTATAAAATATATGGCTAATGAGAATGTACACCTCATAGGACTACTGAAAGAATTAAATAAAACAATATATGTAAAAATATTTTTAGGCCAACTCCTATGCAAATGCCATTATTACCATTCTGTGATAAGCCAATATTAACAATCAGTGCATTTTCTTTTCAATTTTAATTTTGGTTAAAAAAACTATTTCTAAAATAATGATAATTGCCATTAAACATTTATTCATTACCAGACTAGAAACTGGAGCCAATAGGAGTAATGGGCCATGTATTTCAGGGAGAGCTCTAATTGTTTTCTCCTCTTTAAGCAAGTAAACTCTCTCTCTTACTCCTTTGTGTGTGTGTGTGTGTGTGTGTTTTTTTACTCCAATTTGAATATGCCTCTTCCTCCCTCTTTAAAAGTAGAGAAGCAAAAATGGAGACCTCAGGAAAAGAGGAAGGGAAACCATAATTTTGTCCTGTTTTTACTTATGCAAAAGCCCTCAAACCCCATTTTGGACAGGATAACCTATGGACATATTAGATTATTATTTAATAAGCATTTGCATGGGTAGCATGTAATATGCAAAGCTTTTCAAGTATTTAGACACTTTTAATGAATTAGTTTTAAAATTACTGTTACTTCCAACAGAATGCAACAGTCAAGGGATTCGTGATGATGTCAATGTAAATAAGTGTAAAGTTATTTATGTGTGAAACTTTTAAGCTTATAATTACATAACAAAAACACATTCAGAAAATACACATTCACTAAATAAAGTAGATTTAGAACTTATACATTGTTTCTGGAAGATATACCATTATAAATATTTGGAGTCTGTGGCTATAAACTTTAAAGGCATCATTAGATGAGTATGAAGACTGGCATCCCACAAATCCTAATCATTAACATACCGGATTTTGTGTAGAGGAGACAAAGTTCCATGTTTCCTGAGCTAAACTAGACTCTTGTTTTACATGCGAATTCATAAACAAGTAAATATTGTTTTGTTTTATTTTGTTTTCTCATAGGTTAGTTGCAAGGTGTCCCAGTTCATTCATCTTTACTTGATGGGCTGTAATTACTTTTGGATGCTCTGTGAAGGCATTTACCTACACACACTCATCGTGGTGGCCGTGTTTGCAGAGAAGCAACACTTGATGTGGTATTATTTTCTTGGGTGGGGTAAGTGCCATTAAACATACCTGCTGATTCAATGGATTAAAAAGGCCTTTGGAGGATGCCAGGTTCCTTTGTAATACAAATATACCAATGAGGAATCATTTTTAAAGAATATCAGGTGATTAATTTTTGCCTATTTTGGTAAATTGTAACATTTTAGGCAAAGTATCACTGACTCATCCATTGTTTTCAGTATTCACAAGTCAACATATAATAGTGTCTTCTTTTCTATTGAATATGCCAATGAATAGTGTATCTCTGCTGAATATGTAGTGACTAAAACAATAGAAGTAGAATCATAATTAGGGATTTAGTCTTTGTACTGTTCTGACTATTCATTTTTGCCATGTGTACAATCAGAGCATTGCATTTACATCTTTGCAGTTTCATTCTAAAGCTATTTGTTTTAAAAAAAATTGTCATTTTATGATAAGAGTAGAGGGATTCATAATTGCATCAAGGCAAACAAAAGGTTTATTTTTTTTCCATACAATCTCCTGATGTGGTATTTTTCACAAAGCAAAGAGTGATATACTTCTGACATGTTAAAAAAATACAAAATATGAAGTGCAGAAATTAACAGGACTAGTTCTAGAAAAAAAACTGAAGTTGTATTTATCTATTATCATCTCTTTTCCTATTCTCTCTCTCTCTCTCTCTCTCTCTCTCTCTCCCCCGTCTACCTATCATCTATCTATCTATCTAAGCTATCATCTATATCTAAAGAGAAATAGATATACAGATATATATATATATATATATGTGTGTGTGTGTGTGTGTGTGTATACACACACACACAATTTCAGTGTATTCTGATTACTTTTATAAAGTATTGCCTAATTTTATATTCAGAAGAGCTAATTTAGAATGTACCAAGCATGCCAAATTTTTGGTACATAAATTAATCTCTGTTTTTCTTCTTCTGTTCTTCAAATAATGGATTTCTAGTAGTAAACTCTCTGATAGTGGAAGTTCTTGTGATTCTCAGCTTTTTTCCACATCTGATAATGTGCCAAACATTGGCCATTCCATCTCACAGAAAGTACATGAATGCTGAATTTCTTCTAATCCTTGGGGCTTAGGAAATACATCTTTAGACTTAAGCTCTGAAGTCCACTGATTTAAAATAACTTGTGACTTATATTAGAAGAAAACACACATATATACACACAAACATAAAAATGTAAATACCTAATACTTTATAATGTGTATTGTTGACTATACAAATAATGTTTACTCAACAAATAAATAGTGGGTACTTTGTTTGCTCCTAGAATATCTTTGAATTTTTCTATTTCATAACATATTTTAGAAATACCATCTGTAGAAAAAAAATCCTATTTATTTTCTTTTTCTTTGGTATTACAGGATTTCCACTGATTCCGGCTTGTATACATGCCATTGCTAGAAGCTTATATTACAATGACAAGTAAGAAAACCTCTTTTTGTTATTTCTACTGGAACAAAACAAAATAAAAATTTTAACATAATGTTTTTATGCTTTCTCTAGTTGCTGGATCAGTTCTGATACCCATCTCCTCTACATTATCCATGGTCCAATTTGTGCTGCTTTACTGGTATGTAATAAATTCTCCTTTCCTTATTGTTGCTCACATTTCAACTTTATTTCTGGATCATCTGGCCTATGGTATCCTTCAGGATTCCAGTGGACACAGACAGACATGCATGCTCACAGTGCTTAAATGAATAGGGTTTAGTGAAGGTATCATATGTGATGTATGGACAGGAAAGGCAAAGGAACTAATTAGTAAGGGATGGTGAGCCATTAGGGACGAACAGTGGGATGCTGTTATCACAGCTATACCCAAAGAGAAGAGTGTTACAGTAGTGCAGTGAGATGAGCATTGGGAGGAGTCAGCCAATAATAGATTTGATCTTAGAGAAAAACAACCACTAGCAAAACCACAGCCTGGCAGAAAAGAAGCAGCAGAAACAAATACTCAAATTTATCTTTATTCCCGCACTCTTATCTTTTGGTTTTTCCCATTAGCCAGATGCAGCAGATGTCACAGGGCAAGGAAGTCTGGGTGATACTGTCCACAGACATAAGCCTCCTGTGGTACAGAGAGGAACAGAGGATGAATCTAGCAAGGAGGGGGGTGAGATAGCAAACAAGAAAAACCAAAATACTTATGTAAATTTTACTTTATAATTATTATCACTTAATGTGAGTGCACCAATTAGACATTTGAGTGTAGTTGCAGGAAAACAGAAGTCACGTTAGATGCTTTTATTATACTATTATCATTTTTATTATTATTATTTTAATTGAGACAAAGTCTTGCTCTGTTGCCCAGACTAGAGTGGAGTAGAATAATCATAGCTCACTGCAGCCCACAACTCCTGAGTTTGAGGGATCCTTCCAACTCAGGCTCCTGAGAAGCTCAGACTATAGGTATACACTACCATGCTTGATGAATTTTTTAAAAAAATTTATACAAAAAGGTCTCATTGTGTTGTATATGCTGGTCTTGAACTCTTGGGCTCAAGTGATCTATCTGCCTTGTTTTCCAAAAGTGCTGGGATTACAGGTGTATTACATTATTTGAATGAGAAAGTAAATTATTATAAACTAGCAAACTAGCATGCTTTGTCTAAGAGAGTATTAGAGATCATAATGCATTTACAGTCCTTGGAAATTATATTTTAGTTACAGCTGCTATTAATTTTTTTTTGTTATATTTTAAATTCCGGGGAAAATGTGCAGACTGTGCAGGTATGTTACATAGCTATACATATGCCATGGTGGTTTGCTGCACCCATCAACCTGTCATCTGGATTTTAAGCCCCATATGCATTAGGAATTTCTCCTAATGGTATCCCTTCCCTTCCTCCAACCCCCAGCAGGCCCTGGTGTGTGATCTTTCCCTCCCTGTTTCCATGTGTTCTCATTGTTCAACTCCCCTTTATGAATAAGAACATGTAGTGTTTGGTTTTCTGTTCCTGTGTTAGTTTGCTGAAAATGATGGTTTTTAGCTTCATCCATGCCCCTGCAAAGGACATGAACTCATCCTTTTTATGGCTGCATAGTATTCCATGGTGTATATATGCCACATTTTCTTTATCCAGTCTATCATTGATGGGCATTTGGGTTGCTTCCAAGTCTTTGCTATTGTGAATAGTGCTGTAATAACCATACATGTGGATGTGTCTTTATAGCAGAATGATTTATAATTCTTTGGGTATATGCCCAAAAATGGGATTGCTGGGTCAAATGGTATTTCTGGTTCTAGATCCTTGAGGAATCACTACACTGTCTTCCACAATGGTTGAACTAATTTATACTCCCATCAACAGTGTATAAGCATTCCTATTTCTTCACATCCTCTCTAACATGTGTCATTTTCTGACATTTTAATGATTGCCATTCTAACTGGCATAAGATGGTTATCTCATTGTGACTTTGATTTGCATTTCTCTTACAACCAGCCATGATGAGCTTTTTTTTTTTTTTGTATGTTTGTTGGCAGCATAAATGTCTTCCTTTCATAAGTATCTGTTCATATACTTTGCCCATATTTTGATGAGATTTTTTTTTCTTGGATATTTAAGTTCCTTGTAGATTTTGGTATTAGCCCTTTGTCACATGGATAGATTGCAAAAATTTTCTTCCATTCTGTAGGTTGCCTGTTCACTCTGATTATAGTTTCTTTTGCTGTGCAGAAGTTCTTTAGTTTAATTTGTTAATTTTGGCTTTTGATGCCATTGCTTTCTGTGTTTTAGTCATGAAGTCTTTGCCATGCCTATGTCCTTAATGGTATTACCTAGGCTTTCATCTAGGATTTTTATGGTTTTAGGTCTTATATTTAAGTCTGTAATACATCTTGAGTTAATTTTTACATAAGATGTAAGGAAGGTGTCTAGTTTCAGTTTTCTGCATATGGCTAGCCAGTTTTCTCAACACCATTTATTAAATAGGGAATCCTTTCCCCATTTCCTGTTTTTGTCAGGTTTGTCAAAGATCAAATGGTTGTGGATGTGTGGGGTTATTTCTGAGGCCTCTGTTCTGTTCCATTTGTCTATGTATCTGTTTTGGTACCAGTACCATGCTGATTTGGTTACTGTAGCCTTGTAGTATAGTTTGAAGTCAGACAGCATGATGCCTCCATCTTTATTCTTTTTAGGATTGTCTTGGCTACAAAGACTCTTTTTTGGCTCCATATGAAATTTAAAGTAGTTTTTTCTAATTCTTTGAAGAAAGTCAATGGTATCTTGATGGGAATAGCATTGAATCTATAAATTACTTTGGGCAGTATGACCATTTTCATGATATTGATTCTTCCTATCCATGAGAATGGAATGTTTTTTCCATTTGTTTGTATTGTCTATTATTTGTTTGAGCAGTGGTTTGTAGTTCTCCTTGAAGAGGTCCTTCACATCCCTGGTAAGTTGTATTCCTAGATATTTTATTCTCTTTGTAGCAATTGTGAATGGGAGTTTACTCATGATTTGGCTCTCTATTATTGGGGTATAGGAATGCTTGTGATTTTTGCACATTGATTTTGTATCCCAAGACTTTGCTGAAGTTACTTATCAGCTTAAGATTTTGGACTAAGACAGTAGGGCTTTCTAAATATACAATCATGTCATTTGCAAACAGAGACAATTTGACTTCCTCTCTTCCTTTTGAATACCCTTTATCTACAGATGGTATTAAATTCTCTCTCTCTCTCTCTCTCTGTGTGTGTGTGTGTGTGTGTGTGTGTGTGTGTGTGTGTTTGTGTGTATGTGTGTGTGTGTGTGTGTGTGATACTTCTGATGTAAAATTCAAAGCTTCCTCACTTTTATTTTCAGACTCTTTTTCTTTTTTTAATACAGATATCCTATTATTTAACTATTTTTGGTAGTTGCAGTTTAGTATATGGTTGTGTTGGAATGCTGTTCAAACCATTCTCAAAATGTATCTCTGTTAAGTCATTCTTACAGAATTTATGATGACTTTTATAAAATTTTTGATATACCTTGATGTAGACTATAGTGAAAATTTCAAAGGTAGAGGCACTTCCTTCCCTTCCATCACCTACATTCTAAGGGCGTGATTGACACACTATGTTTAAGTTTTACCCTGAGACTGCTTGGCTTTGCATTCTGTGCTCAAAATAGTCAGCACTGAATTGCAGCCCTACCACAGTTGCCTGTGTATCATCTCAGGGCAAGTCTTCTGTTTTGTTTTGTTTTGTTTTGTTTTTAACCTCTCTGTGTCTTTGTTTTCTCATCTGTAATGAAGAAACAATAAGAATATATAACTCACAGGGTATTATATGGGTTAGATGAGATATTTTCTGTTAAGTGATTTAACACAGTTAGTACATAGAATATTATAAATTCTTGAAAAAAAAAAAGACCTTCAAAGTTTCTTCACTTGTAATTTCTGCATGATAACATGCTTCAGTTCTGAGGAGAGCTCAAAGAAATTATGATGTATTGTTTGGGCTACCCAGGAGATTCCAGAACAAACACAAGTCAATATTTTATAACAAAAGATCTGGCTGCACAGAAGGATACATGATTCAAACTTTTAAATCAGTGAGATTCAGGAAGTAAAAGCACCTAGCAAACGCAAAATATAATAGTATCTACACAATCCTTGGAAAAGTCTGTTCATGTCAACTTTGAGGAAGAAGAGTAAATGATGCAGCAAGGATGAAATATAGGAATATAGCCCATCAAGCCTGTCAGTAGAAAATAAGTGAAAATTCACCTTGGTTGCCTAAAACTTTCCTATCTTATTGGCCTAAAACAAGATTAGAAACCTATTTTTCTACCAGGATAAATTATTCTGTCCTTGTTTAAGCTCCAGAGCTCCTCCTTGGTCCTGGCCAATTCTAAGCTCCTGGGAGGAGCCCTAGTAGTTGCTATCATTGTCATCATATGTTTTTGTACAACTTTTATAAATAAGATATTTTAACCACATGTCATTCCACTCAAACTTCCTCTATTACATTTCCATGTCAGCAGGGTGGTATTGGAGTGACTACAGCATTTTTGAGATCCTACTTAGGGAAAGTTGGGAGATGATACATTTAATTTGGTTTCAATGACAGATATTTAGGTGACCTGAGTGCATAGTTAGGTGATTGTTTGGGAACGACTTCCAGAAACTCCCCTACAGTCACTGTGGAGATTTACCCTGCTTTCTGTCATGACCCCAGCATGGTATTGTCGTATGAAAATAGCCTGATATGCTATGTGAACTTTATGAGTATGCCAGTTTAAGGTTTCTTCTCTTCTACTGAACTAGTTTTGCTCTAGGGTGAGTGAAATTCAGACACAGTTCTTCTAAAATTAAAATTTTTTTTTCTATTTTTGTTTAAAGTAAATGGAAGTATTTACAGAAAATGAAGTAGGATGAGAATTATAATTCTCAAAAACTATGTTTTGTTGAAAAATAGCATGGAAAATAGCATCCGATTCACTCTAAGACAATTATTTATATAATAGCTAATAGAATAATTAATTTCATTGTCAACTCTAGTTTCTAATTTCACATTTTAAATCAGACTTGCCATTTGAAGAAGCACTTTGCATTTAAAAATTTTCATAGGCAGGTGTTGAACAATGAGAACACATGGACACAGGGAGGGGAGCACTACACACTGGGGTCAGTTGGGGGGAAATAGGGGAGGGACGGTGGGGGGTGGGAAGCTGGGGAGAGATAGCAAGGGGAGAAATGCCAGATGTAGGTGATGGGGAGGAAGGCAGCAAATCACACTGCCACATGTGTTCCTATGCAACAATTTTGCATGTTCTTCACATGTACCCCAAAACCTAAAATGCAATAAAATAAATAAATGGGAAAAAAAATTTCATATAATCGGGATCTAAATTGCTACATTTCTACTGTTTTTATAAATTATTATTTAATATATTAAGTTTATAAAATATTCTATATTAAGCAGATAAAAGAGCATTATTATCTTTTTAAAAAGAGCAATAGATGCTTAGGAAGGGAATATATTACGATGGGTGGAATCACAGCTGACATGTTGATTCATCACGTTTCATTCTCACACCTGTTGAAATAGCTTATTCTGCTTCTGTCTTCATCACATTTCTGTGTCTGCAAACATTGCTTTTTATAGATATGTTTCCATTAGGAATATAGTGAGCTGTATATTTTTGAAACCTATGTTCCACTAACTTTTCTAAAAATACTGGTAGAATATTTTTATGCTCAGTTATTTTTATGACACGTGTCAACTTAGCAAATGGATGCAATTTGTTAATTCTTTTCTATAATAAATGGGAAATAATAAATAGATATAAATGATATTTGATCAATAGTTTGAAAATGTAAGATTATTATACAAAAGGCAGATGCCAGAACTAAGGGTGAGGAAAAAGAAAACGGAATAGCAGTTAGCCCCTATGGAGTGCTTCTGGAATTAATATTCATGACTCTATGGAAGGCATAAGTAATGGGCATAAAGAAAATGGACTAAAGGAAAAGATATTGACTTGGGTGAAAATAAGAAAGCGATAAACTCTGACTTGGGTGAAAATAAGAAAAAGATAAACTTGTATTCAGAGAGAGAAAGAGAAATAAATATGTTTCGTAGGACCCTGTTTGCTGAGTAACATTATATTGTCAAAGGTTTATGTCTGCCATCCAAAGAAGCTATGTGTCTTCGGGGAAAGTTGTTAAGGCACAAAAATAGTGAATATATGTCATTACAGACAGTAATCAACAGGAGGACTTATAGAATGCCAAATTATTTTAGCTCTACAATGACCTGGGTTGAATGTTAGCTTGTTCAATTGTATAACTCAGTGCCCTCATAAGTAAAAGAGGATTACAGTACCATTTTGGAGAGGTGTTGTAAATATTATTGTTACAAAAAGAAACAGGAAAGTTTTTGGTTTAAAAGATGAAAATGGTTATTATGGTATAATATACATTTGGAAAGTATATACTTTGGACATGATTAAGAAGTAATAGTTTAAAAATTAGCATTTTTCTATAAACATTTATTTTCTTTGATATGAAAATGTTCAAAAGCTTTAGTTTTTAGACCACGGAATTTTCTTATTGTATGTAAAAATGAGCTGAGAAAAACACTGAAATATTCCTTAACTGAATATGTTCCACAATAATTCTATCATAATTTAATTTTACTTTTCTAATACTTGTTATTAAAATTGATGTATTTGTTAAATGGATAAATCACAATTCCAGAAATATAAATTCATATCTTAGGCAATCATACCCTTTAAAATATTCTTGTACATTAAAAACGTTTTAAGGTTTATACAATTGGAGATACTTGAACAATATTTCTTAATAATAAACATAAAATTATTTTCAGATGCCATTTTATTTTCTTTTTAGGTGAATCTTTTCTTCTTGTTAAATATCGTACGTGTTCTCATTACCAAGTTAAAAGTTACACACCAAGCGGAATCCAATCTCTACATGAAAGCTGTGAGAGCTACTCTTATCTTAGTGCCATTGCTTGGCATTGAATTTGTGCTGTTTCCATGGCGACCTGAAGGAAAGATTGCAGAGGAGATATATGACTACATCATGCACATCCATATGCACTTCCAGGTATGGCATTCTTGATAAGAAGACAGCTTGAGAAGTTTGGTTTAATGTATACATATAGCTTTGGTTTTACTTCTGACTAGTTGTACAGCTATTTGTTTACAAATACATGTATCTTTCCATTCGGATTCAGATCATTCTATTTGTCTTTTACAGGGTCTTTTGGTCTCCACCATTTTCTGCTTCTTTAATGGAGAGGTATGGTAATTGATTTGATTCCTTCTATTATTTTATATTTACTATCTATCTACACATGTGTTTAAATAAGATAAAATCATAAATTCCCCAGGAACAACCATTTTAAATTTCTATCAGGAAAGAACCATATAATCTCTTTTCATAGGTTTAACTCTCCTTCTCAAAAGCTCAGGTCATAATGGAGTTCAAAGGTAGGGAAAAGTCAGCCTCACTTAAAAATATTTCAAAAGATATTCATCTAGTCTTTCGAGATACTTTTTGAGTCCCATTATGTCTGAACATTTCCCCAGATATAGTGCTGTGTAATCCCAAAGCTCATAGAACATACACTCTAAAAGGAAATAAGAAATAGGATCATCTCGTTTCCCTCTTTCTCTTTTTTGCCTGTCTTGCAATGTAGCCTGTGGAAACAATTTTATGATGAATACCAAGGTATTTTAAAAATTAAACTCTCAGTTATACAGGGAAGAAATTCAGTGGGTTAGGAAATTTAGAAGAGAACGCTCTAATTTATAACATGACCATGTACTCTTCAATGCTTCTAGATTTTTATTCATGCATTTCCTACTTGGAAAGTTCTAGGCATTTTGAAAACTGGTAACATATTTCTTATGCATACAAATGTGTTACAACTCAGTAATTTGAACTCTACTGACTTAGCTCCTTATATGTTTTAATCTGCTGGACATAGTTTAACCTGTAGGAGGATTTTGGCAAAACTGAACAAAGTTTAGAACTCCAGACAGCAGCTGAGTGAGGCACAGATGCTTGATAACTGTAAAGCTTATCATAAAGCTTCAGATGGAGAACACATGAGACCAGTTGGTATAACCTATGACAACCATTCCTACAAAACAAATGAACATTGAAAATCATGCACACATCATGAAAAATTGTAACATGTTATTTACTCTTGCTTAAGTAATATTTTACTTCTTCATCTTGACATATAATAAAATTCAATGTTTAGTTTTTAATTAAAACATATTTCAAGTTCAACACATATTTATTTTATATATTTATTTATTTATAATGAGGTATAGAACTCTCATACATTGTAGACTATATTTCATACCTTTAAGTGGTATTTCCATAATTATTCTGCTATACAGAAGACAAGATCAACTTTTTCTGAAATCAATGAGAAGTACAGACAAAATGCAGTTACAAAAAATGGACAAATCATTTGTTTGATAAATAATTCAAAGATTTTATTCTATATTTCTATAAATTTAATTTATATACCCCGAATTAGATAATCCTAAATGCTACTTGTGTAAGATGTAATAATATAGATGAGAGTGATATGGATGACATGCTAAAGAACATGCATGAAATAGGAAAGGTATCTACAGAAACAGATTTTAACTCTATAAAGTAAATTTTAAATATTCAAAACATACTCACTAGTAAAATATTTTGTAATAGGAGGCAGTGTAGAATAAACACAGCAAGGTGTTTAAATACCAAAGATACTACTTTTCATCTTGGCTGTGATATTTTGGGAAATGACAACCTTAAGGAGTCTGGGAGTCTGTGTCTTTTTTGTTGTTTGTTTGTTTGAGATGGATTCTGGCTATGTCGCCAGGCTGAAGAGCAGTGGTGCAATCTCGGCTCACTGCAACCTCAGACTCCCGGGTTCAAACAATTCTCCTGCCTCAGCCTCCCAAGTAGCTGGGACTACAGGTGCTTGCCACCACACATGGCTAATTCTTGTGTTTTTAGTAGAGTCAGGGTTTCATCATGGTGGCCAGGATGGTCTCGATCTCTTGACCTCGTGATCTACCCAGTTCAGCCTCCCAAAGCGCTGGGAGTACAGGCATGAGCCACTGCGCCCAGCCTGTGTCTGTCTTTCTTAAATGGAAATAAAAGCAAGCTCTCTACATAGGTCTCAGAAAGATAAATACAAGCTAAGGAAGATAAAGTTTTTCGCATCATGTTCCACTTCATTAGATACTCAGTATATTCATTATTTGATTTGTTAAATCACTCATTTTCAAAAATACATGTGCAAACAGGAACATTAGTCATTTTAGATCAAAATCCCCAAATTGGCCCTTCTGTGAAGAAAAAGTGCCCAGGGAATATCTAAAGTAATACCTAACACTCCTGTTACACTCTGTGTAAACAAAAGGGACACAGAACCTTGATTGTCTGCCATGTCCTAAAATTGAGAAAATTTTAACATTGGAAAATTACGATAATACAAAATCTTTGAGCTAGGCAGTTGCCAGATTCTTTGGTTCCTCACAACATTTCTAATATCCGTCCCTTTTCTTCATCTCTAGAGATAAAATCCCTGAGTATGACTCATTTCTCATCTTAAGAAATACTATAACCCCTCCCTTTTTGTCTCAGTGCCTCTTTTTCCCACTCTCATAACATGAAGAAACAATTGCCAAATTCATTTTGTTCCAACTATGTCATGTACTTCTTAAAATCATTTGCTCAGGCTTAGTTTCCTTGTTATCCATATTAGGTCAAGTGCCTGCCTTTAGCTTAATATTTGTATTTTTTTCTCTCCCACCTTTTATGTACTTTTCAGCCAACATCTTCCTATTAGCATTTCTCACTAGTTAAATAAATGTGGCTTGACAAGCACTTGGATTACCTTCATTTAATCCCTAGTGCCCTTAGACAAAAGTGTGCAGGGACTCTAGTCATCAGAAGAGTGTGTTTAACACCTGAAGGTAAATACTCTATAAGATGAACAAAAAGATTTGTTGAAAACAATTAAACCCAAGTTATTTAATGAGAACTAGGTAGACTTTTTATAAAAGCACTGTAAGTGTTTTAAATTGATTCACATTAGGGAGTAAAAGTTAGTTCCTTATCTGGTGTTAATGGGTATATAAAGTTGTAATGTTACATTCTAAACATTTTCCTTACTACTTATATCATGCTTATGCATAAACCAATAAAAACATATTCATATATTTAATAACACTCAGCTATCTCCCCTTACAATGGAAATTTGCTTGTTTCTCCTCCCCATTAATATTTTCTCATTGAAAGTTTATTAAGATTAGTCACTTTAATGTCCTATTTAACAGGTGTGATATTGTATTAGAGGAAGCAGAAGAAACATGTAACATCCTTAGAGCAAATAACATAAACAAACAAGACTACAAGGCCTGTGGATCTTTAATTAGGTTTACTTTTAACTATAGTAAGATCCCACAGTTCAGGAAATTGGCTTTTTATGGTTTTTCTGAGATTTAGTTGCAAGGAAAAAATAGAATGATGACCTTAATCAAAGTAGATATTTTAAGAGCAAACACTCATATCAATAGCCATTTTCCTTCCAAATTGAATTTAAGCTTTCCTTTTTAAGACTTTAAGTAGTAGACTCACAGCTAAGATATGGCTTCCTGTCAGCGTTTTTTCAACCTTTATATAGAATTTTTATACAAAGCTATATTCTACTTCCTCTCTAACAGAAACTACATTGTTTATGTACTCAGCCAATCCAGTATTTAGTAATAAAATGAGGAGAAATTTATGAAACAAAAAATAAGGTTCAGAAAATTTCTCATCAAATGTATCTAGATAATTCATCAATGTTCATTTTTACTTTGCATCTCTGAATATTTATTTAAAATTCACAATCTGAAGCCATTCAATTTGTAGTTTGCTCATCTTGAGTTGTTAGATATGCAGATGTTAGTTCAATCCTGCATGATCTGCACATGTACCCCAGAACCTAAAGTACAATAAAAAAATTATCTTAATTTAGATATTTTATGTGGAGAATTTAGAATATTACTAAATTGAGAGGAAAGTTTAATTTTTGCAAGACAAATTTTATTGCCTTATAAATGCTTTCATTTTCAAAGCATATGTACATGAATATGAATTATTTTCTTCAAATATGGTTACCATATATTTTTTTAATTAAGCTTGAAAGTTCTGAAGTTACTGAACTTCATCATAAAGTAACTTTTAATACCAAGTTATTTCATTTAATTATATAATTTTTGAACTATATGGTAGAGAGCAACTAAATGGTAATTTTAATACCTCATGTTGAGTTCTAACTGAATAAATTGTTGGCTTTATCTTTGCTCCTTCTTTTTTTCCACATGAAATGAGACAATAAAACTTTGGGTTTATTTTAAGCGACAGAATATAAGATACTTTAACAGGAACTTCGAAGTATTCTGTAAAGCTGCAGACGTCCCGGAACACCTATTTTCCAAAGAATGTAATTGGAGAAGTTGAGGTTTTGTGTGTGTGTTTTTTTAAACCGATTAGACTAGGAAATAACAAGAAAGAAGTAAGCTCTTTTTAAAGATTTGATATTGATTTGTATACATGAATATAGTGAAGAGAAAGTTGAGAAATTCTTTATAAGTACTAGAAAATTAAACAATTATTACATGAGAACAAGAATTACCAGAAAATTGCTGTGAGACACTCAGATTCCCTTTGGAAAAGTCCTGAAAGAGCCAACGAGCAATAGAGAGCTTGAGGAAGACCATTTAAAGCAAACACACTTTGGGTCCCAGAGAATTGGCTAACACATTCATAACCTAGAAGCAAGTGCTTCAAGCCAGTGTGCTCACTCATCAGACCTGGAAAAGTCCAGGTACTTGAGCTAGAGATGTCTTTAAATATTCTCATTGTGCACATTGACTGACACTGAAGAAAATTGTCAGTCCATGAGCACAAACGAGAATATTTAAATACACACACTTCAGTGCCTTGCATTCCATTAAGACCAATATTTTGACTGCATAGGACCACCTACCCTGATCTCTGCCTTTAAACACAGGGGAAGGAAGTCATTAAACTCCAAATTCATTCAGTAGAAGAGGATTCAAATATGTAAAAGTGGAGTTGTTACATTCCTAAATATATTTTTGTACTATTCATCACATTTATATTTATTTGTTCAACACTTTTCTTTCCTCTGTGTAGTAAACTCCATGAGGAAAAATATCATGCTACATTTTTTAGAATGTAGCACAATTTCTGGCATATGGGTATCACTCAAAAATAAAAGTTGCTGCTACTGCCTCTGCTGCTGATGACGGTGATTTGTATTCTTCATATTCTAATTTTTCTTTTGTATATCCTTCTCTTCTTTTATGCTGTTACAAATTGTCTCCTCATTCTCTTAATAAAGACATTAATATAAACTAGATGCTGTACATGAAGTCTTGTAAATGGGGTTTCTGATTACCTATTTGTTTGCCAACAATAAATACATAGGCATTATAAAAGCTTTGAAGACAAAACATGGCATGAAAAATATTAATGAAATGTAAAGTACAATGTAACTGTAATATATTTCCTAATGTAATGATAGTACACTTAATTTTTTAAATTAAGTAAGAATATGAAAATATATTATTCACTAATTAACATAACATTTTTTTTAAAAAGCTCTTCTCCAAGACCTGTTTAGTTGTGCTTCAAAATTGTCTTCATTTCAATTAATGGGTTGCTCTTTTTCTGTTTCTTTTTGATTGATAGGTTCAAGCAATTCTGAGAAGACACTGGAATCAATACAAAATCCAATTTGGAAACAGCTTTTCCAACTCTGAAGCTCTTCGTAGTGCATCTTACACAGTGTCAACAATCAGTGATGGTCCAGGTTATAGTCATGACTATCCTAGTGAACACTTAAATGGAAAAAGCATCCATAATATTGAAAATGTTATCCTAAAACCAGAAAATATATATGATTGAAAATAGAAGGATTGTTGCTTGACTGTGCCACTCCTAACTCATGGACTTGGTTCCATGACTCTAAAGCCAGAACGACTTCAATATCAAATGACTTTTTGAATCTCATAAAGAAAAGCCTTACATGAAATTAGTTGTGTGCTGATAAGAGTGTAACAACCAGCTCTATGTGGGAAAAAAGAAATCCTGGTTTATAATGTTTGCCAGGAAATACTCCCACTATGCCTGATGTGACGCTACCAACCTGACATCACCAAATGTGGAATTGGAGAAAAGCACAGTCAACATTTCTGAGCTGCTGTAAGCCAGCTTCAGCACACCGTTGCATGAATTCACAGATAAATGACTGCAAAAACTCCTATACATGTTGGGCATGATTCTACTTTTATTGCTCAAAGAGACCTAGCTAAGACCTGTAGACATAAAGGAAAAATTAGCTTTTGGTTTTAAAACTCTTCATCCCATCTTCATTGGTGCATTTGACATTTTTCGCCCAGAGAGTGCTGTAGTTCTTTTTGTAATTACCCTTTCAGATGGACAATACCAGAAGTTAATTATCCTTGTTGGCTTTCTTTTCTCTATGAAAAGCAACTGAGTACTATTGTTATATCTACTCATTTGCTGACACATCAGTTGTGTGCCTTGTCGCATATTCATTGTCGAAACTTGATGAACAGGATGTATAATACACAATCCTACTTCTATATCATTAGGGAAACACCTTAGTTGACATTAAAAACACCTTGTCAGCTTCTTCCTGTCTTACAGTGAGAGGGAATTCATTTCCCTGTACCTGTAAATAGAAATTTTGTCCGTTACATTTCTACTGTATAAACAAATTAGCAATCATTTTACATAAAGAAAATCAATGAAGGATTTCTTGTTTTCTTGGAATTTTGTAAAAAGAAATTGAGAAAAATGAGTGTGTAAATACTCCATTGTTTTATTTTATAGTCTCAAATGAAATATATATAACCTAGGTAATTTTTAAAGCCGATATATAAAGGAAAAACGTTTGCATGTTAATATCTGATGTTGTATCTGGGCTGATTTTTTTTAATGAAATAGAGTCTGGAATTCTATATTTGCTGAATATTTTAAAGACAACCAGATGCCAGCATCAGAAGTCTGAGAACTAAGAGAACAGAAACATCTATAATAAGATAAAAGATATTTATTTTAAAAACACAAGATCACTATTATTGAATACATTTGTTTTGATGACTCATACCTTATTAATAGGTGTGTTTGACATATTTCTTTTTTCATTTTGACAATGAGCTCACATTCTAATCCAGAAATTTTAAACAACTACTGTAATAAATACCAATCTGCTACTTTTATAGATTTTACCCCATTAAAATATTACTTTACTGACTTTTACTTTATGAATTTATATAGCTTTGGAAAGGTCCCAGGTTATTCAAGAAAAAAAAAAAATCTAAAGGGATACAATATGTATTATATACAATGCTTTTGTATTTTAATAGAGCTACTGTATATAATACAAACCAGGGAAATACTTGAATGTATCATTGAGAAAGAATTATTGTCAGACCTTATTGAATTATAGTCAGACCTTATTAAGTAAAGGTAGAAGAAAGCCTTGCTAATGAATTAAAGTGACATTTATATGGGATTCAGTTTCTCTAATGTTATTTTCCATTGAAATCTCTGAAGAACAATGACTTCAATTAGTAAAAGTCAATTTTGGAAAGTCCGGTGTATCTGTTTTTTTAAGTGTGTCAGTCTGCTTAAAATAGATGAAACTAATGAATTACTCACATAAGTTGTTTCTTAAGCTATCAATAGATGGTGAGTTCAGAACTCATTTAAAATTGCTAAGAAAAATTATCTAAATTAGTAAGAATTAACATATTTAATGGTCTGGTCAGTGCATGTATAATTTATGCGTGAAAACGTACTGTTTTGTTTCAAACATGAATATGATAATAAGCTGCCATAGAAAGGATCACAGGCTGTTCTGGAACTTCAACTGCCTAAGTTATACAAAAATTCATTCTATAAACTCAGTTATTAGATATTTATTATTCAAAGACATATATTTAAATCCTTTGCTGACCTTGTTAAAATACATCAGTCATCTTCTAGATAAACTGTCAAGTCTCAAACATCTTGACAGTAGAAGTGACAGTAAAAAAATGGTGAATTATCAAAGATTATATTAAAATGAACATATAATTTTCAAGTATTTTTGTTGTGCTTTTATAATATTAATTCTAGATCAGATTTCTTTTATAGCCAGGGTTTATCTGTTGTACAGTCTTGAGGCGTACCAGTCATCCATGATTAATCACTGTTAGTTATGTACCCATATATTTTTAGAATTAATATTTTTAAGTGTTAAGATTCCTCAAAAACTGAATGCTACTTAAGATATTTGTATCATACTTGTAAAGCAAAGTAAATCTGACACTTTTTAAAAGCAAACTTCTTTGTTATCAAAACTGATTTGGGGAATTTCTAGTTTTAAAATGTAGATCTACCATTTTACTGTGATTACTTGTGAAAGTCATATTTTAATTTTCTAAATTCTAATTTGCCATTTTCTTTCCTAAAGTTAACTTCCAGTGCATTTATTCATAAAATATCCATTCTGGAATGCAATGTTTGTTTAAATGTAATCCAATGTACATAGAATTACTAGTAGTTGTTGTTCTGTATTTATTGCTTATTAATTTTTTGAATGTGAACTTACTTTTAATTTTCTCTTGGTTTTAATCTGCTAGTAGAAACCACTAGTTATTTGTAAAAAATATATTCAAGATATTCTGATCAATTATAACAATTTATGTTATGCCTAAAGTATATCTCCAGTTTTTGATTGTATGAAAATACTAAAGTTGTGAGTTAAAGTTGATTTTCATTGATATTTACTAGAGTATCAAATAATCTAATTTATAAACATGATTTATACAGTCATCAGCGGGATACTTCTAAAAAAATTAACAAATATATCTATTTTGCCCTCTTTAAAGTCTTCAGTAAACCAGTAAATGAATTCAATAAAACAATTAAGAAAAAATTGTGATTTGTTTTTCAAACTAAAAATATCCAAATATACTACAATGGATGCAAACTCCTTCTTATGCTGAAAGAAGAAAAAGGATGTCTCAAAATAAGAAAATATTCAGAAATTCATCTCCTTTCTCTACTGCATTTCATTTTGTAGTTTTGTATTAAATATTAGAAAGAAAAATAAGAAAAAGAATAATTTAAAGATAATTTTTAAAGAAGGCACAATTACAGGTCGCACACAAATATAAAATGAAAATGCTCTCATAGGCGGGTGTTGAACAATGAGAACACATGGACACAGGGAGGGGAGCACTACACACTGGGGTCAGTTGGGGGGAAATAGGGGAGGGACGGTGCGGGGTGGGGAGCTGGGGAGAGATAGCAAGGGGAGAGATGCCAGATGTAGGTGATGGGGAGGAGGGCAGCAAATCACACTGCCACGTGTGTACCTATGCAACAATTTTGCATGTTCTTCACATGTACCCCAAAACCTAAAATGCAATAAAATAAATAAATGGGGAAAAAAAAAAGAAAATGCTTCAAAGATTTTGTTTAACTCATTAATTAATGAAGGAACACGTAAGATGTTACCACAATTCAAAGGAGAATTCAAAATATCATACTTATATGAGAATACTAAAAATGCTGAAATAATTTTATAAATAAGTGCAAAACCACTCTGTCCTTTGGGCAAAAATCAGTTGCATTCCATTTAATAACTAATGTTTATTTTTATAATCAAGAATAATGTATGTTATTATTAGTTTTCTGAAAAAAAGTGCCCATTTAAAACACTTTTGCAATTTTTTTCTTACACTCTCTTCCTTTTGTATATACTAACTCAAGGAAAAAATATCCTTGATTAAAAATATTGCTAGTCTCATGTTTGGCCTATAGTTTATATAGATACATGAGAATGTTCATTTACAATATAGACCTCTGCAAGTTGGTTTTACAAATCTAGAACCATACTGCACTTTTTAACAACTTCGTTGAGATATACTTCACATATCATATAATACTTCATATTCAAAGCAGTTTTTAGTATATTAGTAAAGTATATTTTAATATATCCAAAGAGACATTATACCATCACCACAGTCAATTTCATTATATTTTTATGACCTTGAGAAAAAAATATATCTCTTAGCCATCACTTCTCTATCCCCCATCCCTACTTTCATTCCAACTATAAACACCACTAATTTACATTTTGTCTCAATAGATTTCCCTATTCTGGACTTCCATACAAATGGAATAATATAGTATGTGACCCTTTGTGACAAAATTATTTCACTTGTGTTTTTTTTTTCATTATACTTTTAAGTTCTCAGGTACACATGCAGATCGTGCAGGATTGGTACACAGGTATACACATGCCATGGCGGTTTGCTGCATCCATAATGGTTTTAAGATTCATTCATGTTTTGGCATGTCAATATTTCCTTTTATTCCATTGTGTGAACACACCACATTTTATTTCTTCATTTGTCTATTAATGGACATGTTGTTTTGCTTTTACTTTTTGGTTATTATAAATAATACACCTATAAACATTTGTTTGCAAGATTTTGTTTGTACGCAAGTTTTCGTTTCTTTTCAGGACATTTGCAAAACAGCCAGATCATTTTACATTTCTACCTGCAGCACATAAAGGGTTCTGATTTCTCCACATTTTCCTCAACACTTTTTATTATCAGTCTTTTTTATTTTAGACATCCTAATGGATATGAAATGGTATCTTGTATCTCCTGCGCAACCAGAAAAAGCCAGATACCAAAGAAAAAGTGTTCTCAAAACCCCAGTTCACTCCATTTGTATGGAATGTTCAAGTGTGTACTCATGCATCTATTTTTTTGACATGCCAACAGTTTGAAGTGCCTTGTGTGTTTATCCTTCAGTATTGAAGACAAAACTCTTGTCTATAGCTTATAACAGAGCATCAGGGAAAGCATCAGTGTAAAACAAAATGAACAGATATAATATGTGTATGACAGAAATTCACAATGTCTGTGGTTAATTTATTAGTGAAAATTTTCAAAAGTAAAAGTTTTAATGCAGGTTCGTAATAAGAATAATAATGTGACTGAGAAGAAAATGTAGTTTTTCCCGTAGGAAGAAAAACAAAAAATAAATCCATTCTTTAAAAAATAGACAAAATGTAATACACATTGGGCTATAACAATAATCTTGAGATATATTTTTATACAAAGAACATTAAGCAAAGTGATGCAGTAAGTTTAGCAAAAGACCTAAATATCTTTAGTTTTCTAAACCTTCACGACTAAGTTTGTCTCAGAAGTTTGTCTCTGATGGTTAAAGATGTCAAGCATCTTTTCATATGTTTATTGGTCATGTGTAATCTTTTTAGAGTAATGTCTATTCGGATTATTGGTCCATTAGCAATTTGGTTGTCTTTTTATATACTCTCACATGCTTATATATGCAAACATATATGTACAGGTCTCTTTTCAGATAATTTGCAAATACTTTCTCTCATTCTGTGAATTGTCTTGTCTCTTTCTTAATTCTATCATCTGAAGCATAAAAGTTAATTTTTTATGAAGAACAATGTTTTCTTTTGCTGCTCATGCTTTTAGGGTCACATCTAAGAATCATTAGCCACATTCAAAATCTTGAAGATTTACTCCTATAAAATCTTCTAAAGAATGTATAGTTTTTACATATATATTTAGGTTATTGACACATTTTGAGTTAATTTTGTATATGGTGTGAGGTAAGGGTCTAGCTTTACTTTTTTGCTTGTGTCTATTTTGTTCTAGGATGATTTGTTGAAAAGACTATTTTCCCTGTTGAAAGGTCTTGATATCCTTATCAAAAAGCAATAGCCATAGATTCATGGGTTTAGTTTGATACAAATATATGTCTATCGTTGTGCTCAAATCACACAGTCTTTATTACCTTTGTTTTGTAGTGAGTTGTGAAATCAGTATGAACTCATCTATTTCATTCTTCTTTTTTAGGATTGCTTTTGGTATTCTGGATCTCTTGCAGAATATACTAAACATATACTATAGTATATACACTATAGTGTGTGTATGTGTATGTGTGTGTGTGTGTGTGTGTGTGTGTATTAAGGATTTCACCATGTTGGCCAGGCTGGTCTTGAACTGCTGGCCTCAACTGATCCGTTAGACTTGGACTCCAAAAGTGATGGAATTTGTGTAGTTTTGATATTAGAGTAATACTGACTTCATAGAAAGTTATGGAAAGTAGTTCCTCCTCTTCTAGTTTTGCAAGAATTTGTGAATAACTGGTATTAATTATGATTTAATAAATTCAGTGGTGAAGCTATATAGGCCTGAGCCAGATGTAGGTAGTTTTCTGTTTACTTATTTAATCTTTACTTAATATAGGTGTATTCAGATTGTTTATTTCTTGTTGAGCCAGTTTCAGTAGTTTGTTTTCTTCTGGAAATTTGTCCATTTCGTCTAATTTATCTAATTTGCTAACTATAAATTACTAAGCAACCACTATGGTCACAAATTCAACTTCTGCCTGAAAGTTTTAAAATGGAATATTGAATTGGATTTTTGAAAGCCTACATTATTTGCTGTCTTGACATTACTAAACCATGCACAAAAAGTCTATTAGATGTCATCTGCTGTGTCTATAAACTTGGATATATATCTCTTTTCTCAAAAGTCTCTAAAAGTTTTTGTATTCTCTAGCATTCCCAAAATTGACTTTTCTTATCAACAGTTGTAAGTCTCATCTTACAGTTGTAAGTCTAGGACATGGAGCCAGTTATTTAGATACCAGGTCAGTTTGTGTTGCATTCCCCTTATCCAGGCATGGGTGCCTACAGCAGAAGCTGCGAGTGATACATCTGGTCTAGCTACAGCCTTGCACGAAGCTGGCACCTGTGCCTTCATCTGGAGCTGCCCACCCTGCCAAAGAAGCCAGTGTGCCTGGCTGTGCGCAGTGGCTGGACCACATGCTCAGTCACCCAGACACCCCTAGCTGCTATACATCTGGCTTGCCCTTGGCAGGTGTGAGATCTGGGCTGTTAGCATAAGCTGGCAGAAAAAGTCCATGAAAAAAATTCAGGTAAAGGCACCACTGGCCACAGAGGTTTACAATGGGAAAAGCAACACCCTAAAGATTCTATGACTGCAGGAGGCTAACATTAGATTGTCATAGGAGCTCGAACCCTTATTATGAACTGCACAAGTGAGAGATCTAGGTTGTGAGTTCCTTGTAAGAAACTAATACTTGATGATCTGAGGTGGAATAGTTTCATCCCTTCATCCAGAAACCATCCCCCATCCCATCTGTGAAAAAATTGTCTTCCACAAAATTGTTCCCTGGTGCCAAAAAGATTGGGAACCACTGGTCTAATAGATACTAGATTCAAATTAAAGGAGTAAGACTGTAGCCAAACAAAGTTTTAAATAAATAATAACTGAAATTATGACTGATAACATTTTCTTTCTGTCTAATCTCATCAGGCAAAACAACGCCAGAACAGTGATAACTATAGGAAAGCTTGGCAAGATTTTTTTCAGTGTTTCTTCCAAGATTAAAACATATTATGGAAATGGGTTGTATTAATATACTTCTTTCCATAAAGCAAACAATTAGGCTGGAATACAGTGGTGTGATCTCGGCTCACTGCAACCTCCCCCTCCTGAGTTCAAGTGATTCTCCTGCCTCAACCCCCGAGTAGCTGGGATTACTGGCATATGCCAGAACACCTGGCTAATTTTTGTATTATTAGTAGAGAAGGGGTTTCTCCATGTTGGCCAGGCTAGTCTCAAACCCCTAACCTAAGGTGATCTGCCCGCCTCTGCCTCCCAAAGTGTCGGGATTACAGGCATGACTCACCATGGTCGGACTCTTGCATCTTTTTTATCCAGTGAAGGAATACATTTTTGCAATTTCCAGGGCACTCCCAAATGTCAATAGTAGTTTTAAATGTAAAGTATGTCTAGACATTTTATTTTACTTTTTCTCTATATATATAATCAGATTTTAGAAAGGCAAAAATTTTAAAAAGGTATCAAATGAAATTTGGACATATAACATATGGTTATGGGAGCCTGAGAAATCAAAGGAACAGTACATATTTTTAAATAAAATACCTGGTAACATATTTTAAAAGCATTTTAGTTTCATCATAATTGAGGAAATTTTGTTGTTATTTTTATGGTTTTGTTATTATTTTTGTTTGATCAAAGATACAAGCAAAGTCAACCTAAAGTATAAAAAATTAATCTGGTAAGACTTGAAATCTATTCTGTCTAGGCAGATTACACTAAAATTAAAGAATATGCTGTTTCAATATATTGAATGTGTTCAGTAAACCAAGGAAACAAGCCTGAGGGCAAACAAGATTGCACAGACTCTGCTAACATTCTAACATATTCCACGGTTTCTTTGCAGACAGGTCTTACAAACTAAGAGAAATAAAACTTATTTTACAAGTTTTGCTCTTCATTCTGTTCTTTATTATTCTGTATGAACTAATGCTTTAGAAGAGATCTGAGGGAATCCAGGGGGTAATAACCAATTTTATATCATTACTAAGATATTAATTTTGCTAATTTGCAATCTGCTCCTCATGGCTATTTTCAAATAGATTAAAATATAAATATATTTTTAAAATTTCACTTTTACTTACTAATACAATAAGTATCAATAATTGTAATCTACAAAGAGAAGCTCTTTCAGAATCTCAGTAAGTCCCTGAAGTATCATGGGAACCAGAAACAAAATAAGCAAATACAAAGCAAAAGTCTGAGTTGATATTGCCCCTAACTGTAGTCTTGAGCATTTTTCTTAATTATAACATTTAATCAAAGTAACCAACTTAAATTTCAAAGAAAACTAGGGTATGAAAATTGAGAACTGTCTGTCGTATGCAAGCAATTTAGCAGATAAGCTCATGAATACAAATAAAATAATTTTCTACAGCTACATACATCTCTTTTATGCCATTACAAAGTGGCAAAAATGAATGTAACCCCCAAAAATATTCTATATAAAAATGTCAAGCAAAAATTTAAAATCATGCTTAAAAGAAATTGTTCAATATTTTCTTATATAGAAATTAACCATACATCCAATGATTATCCATTAACTCAATGGGCATCAGTCCAAGATTTAATATCAGTTCAAGATTTTAAATTGCTTAAAGATCTTGGAAATCTTCTTCAAGTTGATGTACCACAAAATATAATTACTGCTGAAATAAAAAATGAATCATGACCATAATTCAATTCAGTAGAACACAGATATATATTTATGATTTCAAACATTATGTAGAAGTAATGTTAGCTTACTGGATCAGTAAGCCTAAATAAGTGTATGACAAACAAACCCATGTTAATATAATGTATGCTCTGGGATCATTAATGCTAATAAATGAGAAAAAAAAGACAGTTGTGTTTCCTGAACAGAAATTAATACACTAATCTCATGTGCCAAAGATTTACTTTAATAAGAAACTTGTATTCTTTAAATGTTTCTTAGTCTCTTGGATTATTAATATGTTTCTTAATGAGTACAAATACTAGGTATAGCACATTTAAAGTATTAGAAGTTCAATTTCATTATTTTCTGAAATATTAATTTCATATAAGTACTTATTTTTGTAAGCCAAAAAAATTGAGCTATTTAAGAGATTTCTATGTGTTATTAATAACCACCAAAGACAAGCAAATATTAAACACTCAAACAAGGAGAGGTAAAGGCTATGCAAATTATATGTAGACACAAAAAGAGTGTATAGATTCAGTCTACAATTTTAGCCACAGCTCAAAAACACAAGCGACTCAGAAAAACAAAAATTCATTAGTCTATCAGAGTCCATCAGAGCCATTCTCCTTTCAGATGGACATAAAATTATTAAATAATTTGGGATTAATGTAGACAAACAGACAAAAACCAAAAATGACTAGCAAATCAGAATCTCTTTAACTCTCACCCAATAAAGAATAGAGGTCTATAATTTTTAATCCATTCACAATGATCAACAAATATCAGAAAATAGAACTAAATGACCAATCACTGCTGCCACCAATGAAAAATAATTTTTATTTATTTATTTTTTATTGTACTTTAGTTTCTAGGGTACATGTGCAGATCATGCAGGATTGTTGCATAGGTACACACATGGCAATGTGGTTTGCTGCTTCCATGCAAAATAATTTCTTAATGCAAATAAACCAGAAGTGCAAACAAACACAAAATCATTAAAGGGAATAGGTGAAATTTTTTTTAAAAAAAGAGAAACAAAAAGTGAAAAAATGTCTGCTGCTTAGGATTCACTTCTCAGAGCCAATAAGAAAGGCACGCCTAACATTATACCATTCAAGAGGTACATTACTCTGTCAAAGCAGATAACACTGCTCTATCAGGTGAATCCACTGTACATCTTCTTGAAAAAATATCCAAGACTTAAGAAATACAAATAAACTACAACACATGCAAATTCCTTTTAATTTAAAAAGAGGGGGAAGGAACCCAGAAACTTGAAAATGTACATTGACTTATATTCATTCTCTATTATAGATTCAATTGCGTATTTTTATATCAAATGGTAGAAAGAAAAAAAGGGAAAGAAGTATTTAAAGAGAATCTATTTTATTTTGTTTTATTTATCTTTAATTAGGGGTACCAGTGCAGTTGTGTTACACGGATGTATTGCGTAGTGGTAAGTCTGGGCTTTTAGTGTAACCATCACTCAAGTAAGTATACATTATAATTAATAAGCAGTATTTCTCCCCTCACCTTCCTCCCCTCTTCCTACCTTTTGGAGTCTTTAGTGTCTATTATTCCTCTCTGCATGTTTATGTGTACCCATCAATTAGCTCCCATTTATCAGTGAGAACATGTATATATATATATTTTTTTACTTTTTGTTTCTAAGTCATTTTACTTAGGATAATGGTCTCCAGGTCCAACCAAGTTGCTATAAAAGACACAATTTTATTCTTTCTTATGGCTGAGTAGCATTCCATAGTGTGTGTATGTATATATGTATATATACATATAAACATATCATATTTTTAATCTAATCACCAGTTGATAGATACTTATGTTGATTCCATGACTTTGCTATTGATAACAGTGCTGCAATATGCATACGAGTACAGGTGTCTTTTTGATATAACAGTTTCTTTTCCTTTGGGTAGATACCAAGCACTGCAATTGCTGGATTGAAGGGTAGATCTATTTTTAGTTATAGAGAAGTTTCCATGCTGCTTTTCATAAATATTGTACTAATTTACTGCCATCAACAGTGTATAAGATTCCTTTTTCTCCACATCCTCACCAACATCTGCTGTAATTTGACTTTTTAATAATGGCCATTCCAGCTACTGTAAGATGGTATCTCATGGTAGTTTTCATTTTCATTCCTTTGATAATCAGTGCTGTTGAGCAATTTTTTCATATGGTTGTTGACTGCTTGTATGACTTCTTTTTAAAAATGTCTGTTCATATCTTTTGTCCACTTTTAAATAGGGTTATTTCTTTTTTCTTGTTAAATCATTTGAGTTTCTTGGAGATTCTGAATATTTGCCTTCTGTTGGATGTATTGTTTGCAAATATCGTCTCCTATTCTGTAGGTGATCTGCTTACTTTGTGGATTATTTCTTTATCTGTGCAAAACCGTTTTAGTTTGTCTCATTTTTCTATATTTGGTTTTGTTGTACTGTTTGAGGACTTAGTCATAAATTATTTGCCTAGGCAGGAGGTTTTTTCCTAGGTTTTCTTCTAGGGCTTTTATTTATAGTTTCATCTTACATTTAAGTCTTTAATTCATCTTTAAAAGAAGCTGTAATTATGATTTTCATACAAATGTGAAATGAACACATTTCAAAGATTCCGTTTAACTCATGAGCGAATTAGGGAACCTGTAAGATGTTATAACATTACAAGGAGAATTCAAAATACCCCACATATACAGGCAGACAAGAAATGCTGAAATGGATAAACAAACAGATTTTGAAAAGGAGTCTATCCGTGGGCAATAATCAATTGAATTCTACTGGAAACAAGAAATTTGCATTTCAATGAAATGAATTATTTGCATTATTATCTATTTTTTCACAACTTAGATGCAAAATGTCTTACAGAAAATAGACAAATAAAAGTGGGTAAACCAGAAGGTTGCACTAGAAGTGATACTTTAATCTTTCTAAATTTTACACCATTTTAAAGACTTACATTTTAACTAACAGAGGTATATGTGGAAAGGACAGGAACAATGAAAGAATACAAAAGCTCGATGCAGATAGTAAGGGCAAGTGTTTATTAAACAATGCTTTAAAAACTCTACAATGTGGATATTATCTTTAGCTCCCAGTATCTGCAGTATTATAATGGTTATTTGCAAGATGTGACACTGTGACACTCTATTCTTCTTTGAAGTTTTATTTCTCCTATTCTGCCTAATTTACCCATTGATTTTCATATATTTGTAGATTATATAAGAAATGGTTATGTCTTAGGCTTTTCATAAATCTAAAATTTTACTTTCAGAATATGAAGAATATTATTTTCAGATCTATTTTATAAATTTGAAATGTCATTTTGGCATATTCAATATAATACAGCCACAATATATTGATATTTACTATATTTTTGTCAGAGTATTAAGCTTGTTAAAATATTATATTCTTTGCATAGGTAATAAAACTGTGGCTCAAAAACATAAGCTATTTTATCAAGCTGACAAGCTCTAGGAAACTGAGAATAAATGCCTCACTTCTCAGAAGACCATGATTTTTCTTTTATGTACATCAGACATTCACATCTACCATTATTAGTGTTTATTTTTAAAATAAGTCCTAAAATACCTACCAGTTTATTACATGGAGAATTATTTAAAATAATAATATCATAAACTCAAGAAACAAATCTGAAAAGATATCAGCTTAAATATAAACTTGGTACAAGTAAAGCATAAAACATGTGAGCATTATTATTCTCTACCCAGTTGGGTTTGGAAGTTTATTTTTAAGATAAACATCATTCTGACAGCAAAATAATTATACTATTTGGAATTCAGGAAACATTTAGTACATACTGTTATCAAGAATGTTAGATACACTTTTCTATGAAATTAAAGTAGGCATTACATATAATTATAATTAGACTATAAGCACTCAGAGGAGACAGGGAAACCATTAAAATGACATACTAATACTGATATTTGATTAAAAAAATAAGACAAGAATAACATCACATATGCGCAAAGTACTTATATTTAGTTACATAACCAAAAAACAAAACAAAACAAAACACTCAAGCATTCAGAGGAGAAAGTAAAAATATTTAGTAGTATTAATAGGAAACAACTAGTCAATACAGATGCTACCCATTGTGTATTTGCTTTCAGCCATGAAGGTATGTCATTTGTAAAACAAAAAAAACAAAACAAAACAAATCAAAACAACAAAGTATAATATATACTAACAAATGCTGATAAATCCACAACGTCCAGCTAATGGTATTATAACAGA
This sequence comes from Cebus imitator, assembly GCF_001604975.1. Classification (NCBI taxonomy): domain Eukaryota; kingdom Metazoa; phylum Chordata; class Mammalia; order Primates; family Cebidae; genus Cebus; species Cebus imitator. The sequence goes on from NW_016107491.1 coordinate 1,354,423, forward strand.
GAAGACATTATTAAATAAATTCAAATCAATAAAGTATACTGAGCATCTTCTATTTCAAAAGCACAATACTAGGAACATTGCAATATAAGATAGCATTCCTTCAAAGATTCTAGGCGGTTTAAGTGGTATTTACAATCTAATATGTTTCAGTTTACTTTCAAACTGACATTTCTAAACTAAATCCTTTGCATTATGCAACTTTCTTTTTAATCTATGAAAGATAGCATTCAAAGCTACAGTTCAAACTACACAAATAGTTTTTCAACATAGCTCACAGAAGCAGATGTAGTTATTTAACAGAGATGAGTTAGATCTGGTATTATTGCTTTCAAGCACAAAATGAAATTTTCTGTGTTCCAATTGGAGGTTTTATCAAACAATTTCAGAGTATGACCCAGAGACAACTCCTCCCTTGGATCAAAACTCCCATGCTATATTCCAAAAGTGTTATAAACATTATGCTAACAAGCTTACAACTAGCTTACAGCATGCAAGAGACAAAGGATGAAATTAGAACAAGATGACAGCAATTCACATCTATCTCATCTTGCCCCCACATGGACCATTTACTTCACTTGCATGTGTATGGTCAGAACACTACAACTCTCACAGTGGAGCCATGTATCTGCTGACTTCAGAGAGTTTTACAAAGTCTGCATTTCTGGCTGCACATCCATGCTTTACAAAAGCAGAATACACCCAACAAGCAAGCAACTTATTTCAACTCAAATGCAAAGGGAATTTCTTTTTTTTTTTCTTTGATTTTTATTCTTATTTTAAAAAGTTATTTAATAACCTTGCTTGAACTCTCGATCTACCTACAGATTCATTCAATCACTCAGCAAATACTTATTGTAAAGTAGTAGTATTGCCAGTGATCAGGTAGGTTCTCTGATGGGGTGACAAAGAAACAAAGACATGAATAAAAAGACTAAGAGGGCTACAGTTATAAGGTATGATTATGGATACTAATCAATAAAAAAGGAAAGTAAAATATTGGCAAACATAATTTAATACATATTACCAGAATAAAAAATACCATCACCAAAGATAGTGGAAAAGCATTTGGCAAAATTCAACTATATAATTAATTTTAGAAAATAAAAACGAGTAAAGAATTTACTGAAACTTGGTTATATGATCAAAGATACTTAAATCAGCCACAAAGTCAGTATTATATCAAGAGAGAAATATTGAAAGCTTTGTTCCTGGTGTTAAGATCAAGATGTTAATGCTTATATATCATAATTAATATTTAATATCCAACTAGATAAAAGTCAATGTAATTAGACAATGTAAAAGCTAAACAAAATAAAATTATAAAATTTGGAAAGGAGGTGAAAGTATTAGAATTTAGAAATATATCAACATATAAAATAAATGTATAAAATTAATATTTTCATATACACATATAACAATTAGAAGATACAGTGAGAAAGAAAGAAGCAAATTTATGACACTAAAGAAGATAACATATATAGGAACAAATTAAACAGGAATGAGTATCTCTATAAAATCTATCTTAAATACTACTAAAGGACACAGCAGAAGTTATAAATACATGGAAAGATACACCATGTTCTTGAAAGAAGAAGATTATAAAGATGTCCATTTTTCTCTATATAAATTATAACATATACATGATCCAAATAAAAAAAGATAGTATGTAATTATTCTGAAACCACATGTGCTGATTTTAATTTTCATAAGAAGAAATAAAAATAAATAGCAAAGAAAGCTCTAAAAAAAAAAAAACAAGAGAGAAGGGGGAGATAAGCTTTGTCAACCATTATGTAATTCAATAATTAAAACAATGTGGCAATGGCATATGAATAGAACAGAGAGAACAGGGGAGGGGGCCATGTAGACAACAATTTTGAGGTAATTTGCAGTGAAAGGAAGCAGAAAATGGTCACTGGAAGGTGAAGTAGAATGACATTATTCCCAGGGAAGCTTTTTTTTTTTTTTTTAATTTCTCATATTCTCTTCTTTAAAATTATGAACTTCTAGAATACCAGGAGTAAGAAATGGGCTTATAGGCAGGCTCAAAGCTGTTTTGTTTTCTTTTTACTTTTATTTGAGGTTCAGGGGTACACATGCAGGTTTATTACATGGGTAAATTTTGTGTTCCTCAGGTTCGTATATGAATGTTCCTGTCACCTACATCGTAAGCATAGTACCCAACAGTTTTTCAACACCATCCCTCTTCCCTCCACCATCCCCTAGTAGTCCCCAGTGTCTATTGTTCTCATCTTTGTGCCCATGTGTACTCAATGATTAGCTCCCACTTATAAGTGAGAAGATGCAATACTTAGTTTTCTGTTCCTGCATTAATTTGCTTAAGATAAAGGCATCTAATTTCGTTCATGCTACTGCAAAGCACATGATTTTTTTTTTCTGTTTTTTATGGCTGTGTAGTTGTCCATTGTATTAGTTCATTCTCACACTACTACTATAAAGAACTACCTGAGACTGGGTAATTAAATGCAAAAAAAGTTCAATTGACTCATAGTTTCACAGGCTTAATGGGAAGCATGACTGAAAGGCCTCAGGAAACTTACAATCATGGCAGAAGGGCAAAAGTGAAGCAAGCACCTTCTTCACATGGTGGGAGGAGAGAGAGCGAGTGAAGGGGAAAGTGCCACACACTTTTAAATCATCACATATTGTGAGAGTTTACTCACTATCATGACAACAGCATAGGGTAAATCCATAAAGAACTACCTGAGACTAGGTAACTTATGAAGAAAAGAGGTTTAACTGACTCACAGTTCTGTAAACTTAACAGGAAGCATAACTGAGAAGCCTCAGGAAACTTACAATCATGGTGGAAGGGCAAAAGAGAAGCATGCACCTTTTTCACATGGCAGCAGGAAAGACAGAGAGTGAGGGGTGGGGGAAGTGCCACACACTCTTAAACTATCAAATCTCATGAGAACTCACTCACTATCACGAGAATATCATGAAAGAAATCTGCCCCTATGATCCAATTACTTCACACCAGGTCCCTCCCCCAACATTGGGAATTACAATTTGACACATGATTTGGCTGGGAATACAGAGCCAAATCCTATCATCTGTAATGTATATGTACCACATTTTCTTTACCTACTCCATCATTGCTATTGTGAGTACTGCTGTGAAGAACAAATGTCTGTATGTATTTTTTGGTAGAAAATTTGTTTTCCTTTGGGTATATATGCAACAAGAAGATTGCTAGGTCGAATGGTAGTTTCAGTTTAAGTTCTTTGAAAAATCTCTAAACTGCTTTCCACAGTGGCTGAGCTAATTTGCACTCCCACCAACAGTGTATAAGTGTTCCTTTTTCTCTGTAATTTCACCAGCACCTATTATTTTCATTTTATTAATTTTTTGACTTTTGAATAATAGCCATTCTGACTGGTGTGAGATATGGTATTAATTTGCATTTCTCTAATGATCAGTGATGTTGAGCACTTTTTCCTACATTTGTTGGCTGCATGTATGTCTTCTTTAGCTGTTAATTGTTGTTCTCTTGGCTCTAAAAGGCCAAAATGCTTTAAAATTGTCACTTGTTAAGTGTTGCACCCTATAAAGAAAGTCAGTTGCCTTGTTAATTTTTGCCTGGGAAAGAGGTAACAGTTTTTTGTTTCTTTAAATTAAAATTGAAAGCAAATAAAAGATTTTCATATAATTTCAGTGACATAATAGATTCATTGATACTAAACCTCGTCTCTGGCCAATCTGAGAGTACTTAAACCACAACTAAAACCCTCAGCCTACATTGTCAGCAAAGTTGAATGGATATTCTGATGTCTCTAAACTCCATTTATATTCTCTTTTCTCAAACACCAACTAGAATAGATCTCTCTTCCCTCTTGAAATTCCAATTTTAATCCTATAATTTTATAAGGTGGTTCTTGAATATTTTACTATTTCAATTTGTCCTTCACATTTTCATTTTAAGTTTTCTTTGATCTCTTTCTCTTCATCTTATTTCAAGCTATTTGTTATTTTCTATCTATTATTATCTTAAATGTTCTGAAAATATATTTATATATCCAGTCCAGTCTCTTTTTCTTCATGTCTTAATCTGTTCTGGCTGTTATACCAAAAGTGCTATAGACTAGGTGGCTTAACCAAGATGAATTTATCTCCCACAGTTCTGAGGGCTGGAAAATCCAAGATCAAGATGCTTACAAGGTAGGTTTTATTCTGATGCCCCTTCTTTTAGCTTGTGGTAGTCAGCCTCTCACTATGTGCTTACATGACTGCGTGTGTGGAGAGAGAGGAGGCAAGCTGTCTGGTATCTCTTCTTAAAGACACTAATCCTACTTGATCAGAGTTTCACCCCATGAATGCACCTGTAATGGTTAATTTTATGTATCAATTTGTCTGGGCTAAGGGATTCCCAGTGTCTTAGTCTGTTTATATTACTATAACGTAATATTAGAGACTGGGTAATTTATTTAAAATAGAAATTTATTACTTATAGGAGGCTGGGAAGATCTTCCCTATCAAGGAACCAGTTTCTGGCAAGGATCCTTTAACTGTGCCATTCCATGGTGGAAAAAGAGAGTACATAAGAGACTGCAAAACTCACTCTTAAGTCTACTGTCTCAATAACAAATCACTTCTGTAATAACAAAATTAATCCATTCATGAGAAGACCTAGTCACCTTTTAACAATCTCACCTGTCAACTTTGTCACATTGGGGATTAAGTTTCCAGCACATGAACTCTGAGGAACACAGTCAAACAATGTCACCCCCATAACTGTTAAAACATTATCTCTAGGTATGTCTGTGAGGGTGTTTCTGGAAGAGATCAGCATTTGAATCAATAAACTGAGTAAAGAAGCTTGCTCTCAATAATGTGACTAGGCAACATCCAAAACGTTGTAGGCTTGAATAGAACACAAAGATGAAAGACGGGCAAATTCACTCTTGCTTCTTAAACTGGATCATTCATCTCCTATCCCGGAATATCAGTGCTGCTGGATCTAGGTATTTGGACTGAGACGGGAACTTATACCACCAAAAACCTTCTTGTTCTTGGGTGTTTTAGTTTAGACTGAAACTACAAATCTAGCTTTCCAGGGCTTTCAGTTTCCAGACACAAAACATGCAACTTCACAGTCTCTATAATGGTGTGAGTCAATCCCTCATAAAAAAAATTATTTGTTTCTGTGTGTATAGAAATTACAAATGTGTGTGGGTATAAACACACACACACACACGTAATATCCAGCTGGTCCTATTTCTCTGAAGAACCCTGACCTAATACAAATTTTTATACCAAGAGTTGTTCCAGAAGCACAGAATTTTTAAGGATGAGTTTCCTAATTGGGTCTAGAGTTTCTGGAACTGGCTCTCCAAACAGATTAGACATAAAGATCACAATGATTCTATTTCTAGTAAGGAAGAGACTACTGATAGTGTATGGCTTGAAATGTTTATAGAGATATATAAAATGACTACATTGGATACTTCTAATCAACCACTATAAGAAGCAAGGAACTAAGTGACTTTATGATACTTTCAAGCATTTTTGGAAAACTAAAAATATGATAACATTGGTTGGTTGCTCCTTACGTTTTATGACAAAGTGGTAAAAGAAGAGAATGAGCTGAGAAACTCAAATTCCCAGATTCTATGCTGCATAAATGACCTAAGAGCTTTTAGGTGTATCCTGAAAATCAAATGCAGAACCTCATCCTATAATTTGGCAAATTACAACAGAAGTTAAACTCCCAGCTTTGAAGAATGTCTACCGTTAAAGTAACAACATTTCTTGGAATAGAATGGGATCTTGTAAGAAGAGATGGAGACCTGCGAAAAGACCCTGATGAAGCTGGGGACATTGAGTCTCTAAATTCTGTTAAGTATTCTTTGCTAATGGAAGACGCCTCTCCACTCTTACTGAAAGTGGCCTTCTTACTCCAGGAAAAAGGCTTCCCCATCCACTGTAATATTGTTTTTTCTAGTTTCTATGAGGGAATAAATCCTGCATTCCCTGAGGAAATAGTAATGGTATCTCCCATGGCAGCTGACATGTAAGATAATGCTGAGTCTCTTCAGGAACGAGCCCTACCATTTTCTCTGCTTCTGGATCTATAACTAGACTCGAATTCCAGCACAAAAAACTTTTTTTTCCCCATTAATTTATTTTATTGCATTTTAGGTTTGGGGGTACATGTGAAGAACATGCAAGATTGTTGCATAGGTACACACATGGCAGTGTGATTTGCTGCCTTCCTCCCCATCACCTACATCTGACATCTCTCCCCTTGCTATCTCTCCCCAGCTCCCCAGCCCCCACCCCAGCACAAAAATCTTAATTACTTCCTTTGAGACCTCATCTACCTCATCTGCAAATAAGCCGCAATCGAGTAAGGGCTTTGTTATGGTTTGAACGTTTGTGTTGAAACTTAATGCCCAATGTAATAGTATTAAGATGTGGGGCCTTTAGGAAGTACTTAAATCATGAGGGTGCTGCCTGTAGTCCTCCCTACAGAGGTTGAAAAGAGAGGATCCCTTGACCAGGATGCCAAGGCTGCACTGAGCTGTGATTGCACCACTGCACTCCAGTCTGGATGACAAGGCAAGATCCTGCATCAAAAAATAAAAACTCATGAAGATGGAAACCTCATGAATGGTATTCGTGACTTTAAAAATGTGCTGGAGGGAACTAGCTAGTTCCTTTGCCCTTCTGCTTTCTGCCACGTGAGGATATAGCAACAAGGCAAAAAGGCATCTGAGAAGCAGAGACTGACCCTCACAAAACACTAAACCTGCCGGTGCCTTGAATTTAGACATCTCAGCCTCCTGACTGTGAGAAATAAATTTATGTTCTTTATAAATTACTCATTCTCACTTATTTTGTTATAGTACTACTAACAAACCAAGACAGGCTTCAACATATAAATTATGACAGCACATACACATTCAATCCATAACACTCCATTATTTTATTAGAAATTTTCTGTGTACCCATTACCTCATAATGAAACCAAGTAATGGACAACCAAACTACACATTCTTCCTCTAAATCAAATACTATTTCCTTTTCTGAAATAAGTGTTCTGCAAAAGTTGTCATCTTGCTTAAGTCTATTCTGGATAATTGTTTATGAACGTTTGCTTTTTCTTCACATATGTCAAATACAAGGAAAACTGCAAAACACTGATGAAAGAACTTGTAGATGACACAAACAAATGGAAAATCATCCTGGCCTCATGGATTGGAAAAATTGTGAAAATAATCATACTGCTCAAAGAAGTCTACAGATCCAATGCAATCTTTATCAAAATATCACAGTCATTCTTCATATATTTAGGAAAAAAAATTCCAAAATTTATGTGGAACCAAAAGAGAGCCCAAATAGCCAAAGCAATCTCCACAAATTTGAAAACTCTGTCTCTACAGTTCACTTTGTTACTTTAAACTTTTATTTCTTCATGTTCATGTAACAAGTGCAGCCAGCATCATTTTTGTCCTTCTGATTTTGTGTCCAGAAAGTTCACTCAGACTGTAGTTCATACTGCATGTGCACCATAAATTTAGGGTGACTGTGCATTCCAGTTTTCCAGGAGTCTAGGTTTGTTGCTTGTTTTGGCACCAATTCCAGGTTAGCGTTTGAAGTATTATACTCAGATTCATGAAAAAAGGACCCCTGCCTTTGTCCCTGTACTTCAGAGATCCCCCTTGGTCTTCCTCTAGCTGGCCCTCACTCCATGATTGAGGTATTTGAAGCGAATAACTCTGTCCACCTAGAGCTTAAACCCACCCTTGTAACCATATCCTTGATACCTGGAACCCCAGAGCTTAAAACCCAAATGATTTATGCTCAAATTCAGAAACTGCATGCATATTTTGTCTGATTCCCCTTTCTAATGATGAATGATGCCTCTTCCATATCCACCCCTTGTTTCAAGGAGTAGCCATAAGATGGTTGTTTACACAAAGAAATGCATACAACTTAGATACATACGCTGAAGTGTGGACTTACATACACACAAGAGGCCTCATCAGTGCAAGAAGGAGATGGTGTTGGACAGAAAGGGGCTGAGGTAAGGGATTAGCATGTTCTTGTATAAAACTCCAAGGATTCTAAGGATTTTGAGAATTCTAAATTTGATATGAATTTTTTGGATTTTAGGAATAATTATTAGTAAAGATAGAAATAGAAAGCTATGTACCTCAGAACTTAAAGTATAATAAAAATAAAAAAATTTAAAAAAGAAACAGAAAGCTATTTAATGATTTTGTTGCTACTTGTATATACTTGAATGAAATACTTCAAATATATGAGCTTCCATTTGTACTCTTGCCTCAGTTCCCAAAGATACTAAGGAGGAGCCTGAACATTTGTGCCAAATAAAAGTATCCAGGTTTGGGCGGGGCATAGTGGCTTATGCCTGTAATCCCAGCATTGGGAGGCTGAGGCGGGCAGATCACAAGGTCAAGAGATCGAGACCATCCCGGCCAACATGGTGAAACCCCATATCTACTAAAAATACAAAAATTAGATGGGTGTGGTGGTGCATACCTTTAGTCCCAGCTATACAGGAAGTTGAGGGAGGAGAATTGCTTGAACCTGAAAGGCAGAGGGTGCAGTGAGCCAAGATCGTGCCAGTGCACTCTAGCCTGGGAGACAGAGTGNCTTGAAGGCTTAATTTTTTAATTAACTCCAACAGCCCCACAAGGGGAATACCAGAGCTCCAGATGATAAAAGTCACAGACAAGTCATGCTAGAAAAAAAAACCAAATGAGACTTAAAAAAAAAAAAAAAATCCAGGTTTAGATAATGAATCAGATGTTCCCATATTCACTTTGGCTACTCCTTCCTGTCCCTAAGTAAAAACTGCATATTAAATAGTTATGCCTTTTTTCTTTTTTTTTTTTCATCTCTTTCATGCTTTCCTTATGCATACCAAAACTCACATTTGTCTGCTATTTTAGCAAGACACAACTTAATAATTCTTAGCAATATCCATGAAAATAGCCAATTTTACTGTGTTTTTCTAATAAATATAGCTCAAATATTATACTGCATGGTCCTGTGAAGCATGGTTCACTTCTGAAAGTAACTAACAATCTTTATCTTTGACTTGCTAAGTTATATCGCAAATAATAAGTCATAATAAGCTTCTTTAATGGACACATTTTTGAGTCTGGCTTCACTGTTGTTCTACAGGTCATTTCAAATTCTTTATTTCCTGGCATAAAAATAAAAATAAATACCTGCTGTATTCCTAAGCATTGAATTAAACATCAGAGTGTGTGGGTCAGTTTTTCTTTCTCTGGAGACACTGGTTCTCATGAAGAATTTCTTCACTTAAAGGGTCCTCCCACTCCCTTCCGCATAGAAACTGCAAAGTTCTCCTTTTTGCTTTTGTCTGATCTTCCAAATGTAGATATTACATATGAAATACAGAAACTAACAGTAAATGTGGCTGTCCCTCCTCTTTGTCCTGTAAGAATGCAGCATCTGTTCCACATTAGACAGATTTTCTGTCTTCCATCTTTCTTAAATTTTCCATCAGCAGCTGTCTGCAGACATTTCTACAGCCCCAGAAAAAGCTAGAGAAGAAAACTCAGCACCCTGCATAACAAAAATACTTTGGTTGACTCTTGCTACCACTGAAATTTTGCAGACACTTAAACCCCAACAAAACAATCATGGGTTCTTCCTGTACCATGGTCTCATTGTTTCTTCACCTCCTCACTGTTGGCATCTGGCTCCCTGATAGCTGTAACATTTATAGAGGTTTATTCTCCTTTCTTCTACCTCTGCCTGCCCAATTAGATGTGTTACCTTCTTTGTTGTTTTACACTGCTTCTTCCATATTATGAGAGCTTGGCACATAGTAGGTGCCAAATAAATATTTTTTTCTCTTCCCTCTATTTCAATCAATAAGGCAAATATAATCCTCAGCTCATAAATAATAAAATAGATAATTTGGAAATTTATGTGAATGTCACAGTTACCAAATTATAAAGTTAAGACTAGGAAAATTAGTGTCCATGTCAGATTACCAGGCTGCGCCTTCCAGCAAGAGACAACAAACTAAGAAACATTATAATAAAGCCCTTCAAAGAACTGCCTATTGCCCTTTGATAATCAGGGTTTGGGCAAAGAATCTGAAAAATTAAAAAAGCTTCAAGATTAAAACATGGTTTAAAATAATAGTTTCTGAAAGAAGGGATTGGCAAAAAAAAAAAAATCCTATTATACAAAGTCTCATCTACAAAATCTAGATCTCTTCCTTTTCTGACAGTCTATTGTCTGTTCTGTCCCGTGATTAAAGTAGTCCATACTTTTATACTCTGCTTCCTGTTTAAATACTCTGTCTGCAGTAACTGAAATGGAATCTTCTAAAAAAAAAATTCTTTTCATTCAGCTGATTTGACAGTCAGCTATCTCAAATGGTGGTCAGGTCTCACTGGCTGCCTGCCTCTTTGCAGCTATGGCCAGTAAGTCCAGAACGCAGAACTAGAAATATGAAACTGAGTGGGACTCATGACGCTGAACTGTGCTTCATGACCTTGGTTTGTTTTTGTGATCTTTGAATATCCGTTTCCTCAAATGGGGTTGGCACAACAACATGAAGACAGGACTTGAAAACTTACTGTTTCTAAATTGTTCTAAAGAACCAAGAGTTATCAATTAATACATACCATGACAAGTAGAAAGTTGCAAAGCATGTGGAAAGAAATTTAAAAGTATAATGAACAAAATGTATGATGATTCAGGAAAATGGAGCGTTGTAATTTCCAGTAAACTATTAGATCAGCTCCGCTTTAATTGTCACAGGTGTTAGGCTATGAGGTGTCCTAGGGGAGAACAATTTATTCTATGGTTTCCAGAACACATTTGATTCATATCCTGTCTCCTATGCTTTACAATGTACCATATTGATATCAGGTTACAAGATAAGCATTTTTTTCTAGATGGATTAAGAATGATCCATCTTGCAAGGGTCTCTTTACCCTACACGTTTATGGACAAAATTCAAGGGAACCATAAACTTGATGCAAACAAAAAACATATCTTTATTTTTATTAACTGCTGGCTCAAATTCAGTTTCTCTTTCCATTATAAATGTGGGCAAAAACCACAATATTATTTGTAATATCTGTGAATATGTCACTAGTATAAATCATATATATAGTCATATCACTTTCTGATTATTGCAGTAATCTAAAAATAACTTTTTTTGATCACCAATATTTCAAAATTATATAGTAATTAGACTTGCCCAGTCTTGTTAGTTAAATGTGTTAATAAAGAAGGACATGTATTATTGTATCACAAATTTAATATTTGGATAACTGAATTTCCATATAGCTTATTTCCTTAGTAATCTATGTATTTCATTTTGGATTTTTAAAAACACTATTCTGAAAATATATCCATGAGCCTCACCATACCACCAAAGAGATTCAGGACACACAACACAGTAAAGAGCTCAGTTCAGAAAAGCAGTGATTCTCAAAGTCGAGCATGCAACTTTGAGAATGTACAGCTCCAGAATCTCCTGGAGATCTTGTTAAAACACCACTTACTGAGTCCACCCCATAGTTTCTCATTCATCTAGTCTGGGGGAACCTGAGAACTTGCATTTTAAACAAGTTCCCAGGTGATGCTGATGCTGATGCTGATGCATCTGGTCCAGGGGCAACACTTTGAAAATGACTGCAGCAGCATTGCTCAAAAAAAAGAATAGCTGTTGTTACAATCAAAGCCTAAAATTGTTTCAAAAATAGGAATGGTGGCAAGTAATAGTTCAGAAGAATTTGGAGATCACACACATTTAAAAGAAATGCTCAAATTATTTTTTGCTTTCAGAGGGTAGCAAGCTCATTGTAGGAAGATTTATATTTTTAAAGTCTGGTATACAATAATGATAGCAATACAGATCAATAGAAAACACCTTTATCATCTTTATTAAGAATGGATTCACTTTTATGTTGATCAAGGAGAAAAATCTGCAAGTAATCAGGATACTATATTCATGATATTAACCCAGAAGAAGTCCGTCTTTTCATATTTTTAAATGTACATGCTTCAAAGCCTAGTGTCTCTAAGTGTACCATGCACATGAAGTCTCCCTTCTGAGTTATGAGTGATTCATTGCAATGATAGCTAACATATTCTATTCCCCTTATTCCTACCCAGGACACTTTTCAGAAACCTGTTCAACATAGAAAAATTTTTAATTCAATTGTATAGATATTGATGCAAACCGATGAATAGTGAAAGGATCTTTGCATCTATAATTGATTTAAATTCTAAAGGTTGATTTTGTGTTTATAATTTAGTTAGTCCTGATCCAAATTAGATTAGCTGCCTCTCAGTCTTTCATTTCTTCTTGAGCAAATCTATTATTTTTCCAGGCAAAAGTATTTTTAAAAAGTTCCATGGTCATAAATTCTCATTTCCTTTTGACTATGGATTTTTAATTCACATTCCCAACTGAGTTATACTCGTGAGTGTTAATAGATTATACATTCATGACTCTTTCTAAAAAAAGGAAGAGACATGCACAAGGATGAAAGAAAAAAAAGTAGTGTAGCTGTGAATCAATGTATACATGGTTTCTCTACACAATTACATTGTAGAAATTGATGTCTGCTCAGAGATAACATCATTCCATTTTTTTTGTGCCTACTGTATACATGTTCTTTGCCCAACAGCTATTCCATTTACGTTTGGCTTACATACTAAAAGACAAGATAATATTTGACTAAACATAGAGAGCATAAAAATGAAAAAAAAAATAGAAGGACCCAGCATTAATAATGTATGTTAGGCAAAGGACATTTGGATACTCAAAAAATTTTCCAGGATAATGGGCAGCTGACAGAGGTCAGAATGGAGCTACCTTGCTAAATATAAGCGAAAATCAGCTATCAAATATGTTTTATAAATTTAAGTAAATCTTACTAAATTTGACTACAAGCTTTTCTAATTTGAGAATCTAAATCTGAGTAAAAAGTCACTCTGATTTTTCAAAACATAGGGTCTCAAACATTTCATCTTTAAACTTTTTTTTTTCTAACTCACAAAACAGCAGGGAGAATGATTGAAATACAGATGCTAAACTATAAAAGAAAGTGATTTCTTAGTTTCCTTTCTAACAAAATAAATAAAAGCTTTCATCAGCATCCAAGATCTTCAAATGTTCCAAGATTTACTCTAGTTCAGAGAAAAAGCACGTGGGAAAGTATTAGTAGAAACTTTGTCATTTCTAACCTTTTCAAGTACAAAGGAGGATGAACACATATTAAGTAGTAGATTATGATAGCCAAACACTTGATTAATTTGACATTGTTCTCTTTCATATGAAATCTAAAAAAAAAATGTACCTTCCAAAGTTGAATTATTAACTTTTGCTTTAATTATAATTTTTCTGTCCATGGGAACCACTTTTTAAGGTGATTGCTTTCAGCTACAATAAAAGATTAGTCAGTGGATGTGTCAGAAAAGGAAAAAAACTCTTTATATTTGAAACTCTTAGATATATCATTATTATTGTTATTTTTTGAGACAGTATCTCACTCTGTTTCCCAGGCTGGTGTAATCATTGCTGACTATAGCCTCGACATCCTGGCATCCAGCAATCTTGCCACCTCAGCCCATGAAGGAGCTGGAACTACAGGTGCACGTCTTCATACCCAGTTAATTTTTTATTTTTTTGGTAGTGACAAGGTCTCTATGTTGCCCAGGGTGGTCTCAAACTCCTGGACTCAAGCGATCCTCCCCCTTGGCCTCCCAAACTGCTGGGATTACCAGTGTAAGCCACCACTCCCTCCTCACATCTTAATAAATCTAATTTTAAAAATGATTCCCTGGAAGGGTTTTATAGTACAGTATCCCTTATAGTCAAACTGTAAGCTGTAGTAACTGAACTGTGGGGCAAGCATACAGTAAAGGAGTTTTAGAAAACTAGTTGCTTTTCTGGATGCCTGGTAACAATTGATGAGAAGTAAAAAATACAAGAAAACAGAATGAATCAGAAAGTAGAGGAAGAAGTGAAGGTGAGGAGAAGTTTTAAAAGAGAAGCAGGCAGAGTCACACAATGTTTAGTTGCACAGGATTCTGAGTTAGAAAGGCCAGCATACAAATTATACTTCTGTCATTCCTTACCTTGGACAAGTTGCTTAACTTGCTAAGTCTTCATTTCTTTTGTTCTCCAGCAAGGAGGCAAGCATAACCATTTTTATAAATTTTAAATGAATTAAATTAGTTAAGATATTTATAATGCCTAGTGGGATATTAAGTAATGAAGGACATTTCAAAGAACATAGTTTTAGGATTAGATTTGTTAAAACAGCTACTATATATTATATATCTTACTAAGCACTTTATGTTATATTAATAATCACTCCTTATTAATATTTTATGTGCCAAGCTCTTTCTTAGCTATTTCTTAAATATTAGTTTATTTTCTGTTAATGTACCACTTTGCAAAGCATGTATTGTAATACCCAGTTGACTTATGTGGAAGTTAAGAGAACTTAAGCCATTTGTCTAAGAGTCATATAGTCACAAGTGAGAATGTGAGATATTTTATCTGAGGTCAAATTTTATATTAATTATGACTGAATACATCATTTGTTTTTAAATATTACTAGTTAAAATATGAAGGAAACATTTGTGTCTCTAATTGTTAAATCTAAAAGTTCAATTGTATATTTCCTATTTTATTCGAGAATTTTAGGTAATAATATGTGACTACTGATAATGGGTGTGTGTGTGTTGGGGTGAGAGCGATAAGGGTGAAGATGAATGGGAGAATTTTCTGTAAAAAAATTATTTCAAGTATCTAAATATTAAGTAACTACTTTGTTAGAGATCCTCATTTGGCTCATGTCTTTGATTCATTAAGAGGTTATAGACCAGAAAATAATAGGTGCCATGTGATGAAACACATATTTGATAAAAACTTCATTCTTAAAAGAAGATTGCAATGTAAAGCCTGCATGTAACCAAGATGGTCTACCCACAATGGACTACTTTGCTAGTAAAGCTGTTGATAGAATAGACATATCCTTATTTCATTGCAATATACATGATAATAAGTATAACAGGAATTTGTGTCTCAAGCCCAAGTTACCTTCGAAGATCTTTCACAAATTATTGTCAAATGAATAAAAGAATGAATGAATTCAACTCTTTCACCCTACTGCTTTTGCCAAGGTTGCCAACGTTCTCTTACTTTTTGGTCTCTAAAGAATTTACAAAGGCTGGTGACTTGACTTCAGGAAACTTTCCTCCTTAACTTCTAAGACATCACTGAATTTTTGTTTCCCCATCTATCACTGTCACCTTTACTGACTGTTCCTCTTTTCTTCAAGAGCAGCAGAGGACCTCCAGGTGCTGAATTTTAAGAATGAAACCATAACTTATTTTTTATGTGGCTTTNTTTAAATGCATGTTACCTACTAGATTCCCTTGCTCACCTCTTCCAATTATAGTCACTTGCTCTGGGCGATTCCAATCAATGTCATGGCATCAAATGTCAAATATGTTTATATTGAATAAACATAAAGAGAGAGGGAAGAAGGCAAGAAATTAAAAAAAAAAAAGCAGGATTAGCTGTTGGGAATACCAACCTAATATCCTAATATCATCTCATATCAGAACTATATACTTTTCCTCCTGATCTTGATCTCCCCCAGTATTCTATACTTAATGAATATTACTGTTTTCTGTATTTGCTTAAGCCCAATTTTTAGGAATCCTTTTACATTTCTCCATTTTTCTGAGTATCCATGTTAATCTCTATAATATTAATTTGTTCCCATTAATGTCTGTTGTCTTTCTTTCAATTGTCTTAGTTCAGTCCCTTAAAATCCTTCACTTCAGGCACTATTTCTCCCTCCTATCTGAACTCCTCTGGCTGAGGATTCCTCTCCCTCTGTAAATACTCACATGCTGCCCTTAACATGTAATATTCTTTACTCAGATCATTTCACTTTCCTACCTAAAAGCTTTTGGCCTCACCATCACCTGTAGTGTAAAGCTTGAAATCTTTAGCCTGGAATGTTAGGCCTTTTGTAACCTGGTCACGACTTATTTCTCTAGTCACCATTTCTCCCTTTAGAATTATGTGCCAAGCACACTGAACTCTCTGTTCTCTGAACACACCACTTGCTTTCAGAACACAGAGCCTGGAATATCCTGCTCTGCCTCCTCCTCTTAAGAAACTGTTGCTCATCATTCAGCAGCAGTTCAAACATACCTCATCCATGGTCTTCCCTCACTCCCTAGGGCAATTAGTTGTTCTGCTTTCTTCTCCTAAAGGACTTATATTCACGAAGTGATTACAGCAGTGATAGTAATAATTGGCTTTGACATCAATCTTCTCCCCTGTACTGTTTTATTTATTTGTCCCTCCATCCCAAGTATAATAAATGCACAAAATTTGAATTTATATAAGCATAAATGAATGTTACATGTCAGAATTTTATTAAAACATCCACTTAAAAATTATTTTATATCTTCTTTCAGTTTAGAATTATAGTGATCAACGTAATAATGATTTACACTAGTTCAAAATGCTGGTAAATCCTATGTAACTTTAATCGGTATGTGATAATAATGTTATATACAGTAAATATTTCTCAAGAAAGAATCTATTGGCCTCTGTTAGTAAAATCTATGACTTTAGTAATGGAGTTTTCTGAAGATATTATGGACATTTCAAATATCTTTTCTACTTTCTTTCCAATTTCCACTTCAGTGTACTAGGAACAAACGTAATTAGCTTCTATTCTAGCAATTGCAAAATTTTTCCTAGTTTTGTAATCATGTTTTCTTTAATTCATTCATTGATTCACTGAGTTAATAAACTCTTTCAATTGCTATACTGTAAAAGCCCTGAAAGAGATGCAATTCACAGTGATTAAAGGCCACAGCACACTTTTCATCACAGTAGTTACAGACTTCTCACATCAGGTTTCTTTCTCTTTTTTTGTTTTCATGGAGTCTGAGTCTGTAGACCAGGCCAGAGTGCAATTGCGTGATCTTGGCTCACTGCAACTTCTACCTCCTGGGTTCAAGCGATTCTCCTGCCTCAGCCTCCTGAGGAGCTGGGATTACAGGTGCCCACCACTATACCTGGCTATTTTTGTATTTTTAATAGAGACAGGGTTTCATCATGTTGGCCAGGCTGGTCTTGAACCCCTAACCTCAGATAATCTGCCTACCTCCGCCTCCCAAAGTGCTGGGGTTACAGGCATGAGACACCACGAATGACCCTCACATCAGCTTTCTATTGGCCAACAGATTTTCAAGGCATTGTGTTACTAAAAACACATCGTAAATTTTTTTTGTAATGAACAAATTTTAAATGAAAAATAAAACCAGTATACTGAGTCATGAAAAAGAAAGAAGGTAGTGAATTCATTACCTTCACTATTAGCGAAGATAAAGCTGCTAATAAATAAATGTGGTATAAAAGTTCTAAAGAGTATATAGGATGAAATTTGGAAAATATTTTTATGCAATTCCATTATGGAACTTTCTATCTGAAAGAAAGGGCAAATTTCACAAATTCAATAAACTTTTATTTGAAATGTATAAGTAAAAGGAGTTGTTTTTAGTTTTTTTTTTTTTTTTGACCCTAAATGATAAGTGTCCTCTGACAGTGTGAGTATATATGCAAGATGCCACCCAGGAGAAAATAGTTAACCAAAAGTATAATTTTCAACTCTATTACAATGAACAGGATCATCATAACCTTTCATTTTGTGGATTTTATGGTTGATTTATTTTGCCTTTAAATAGTATTTAGATAGAAAGATGAGAAAGGAAGAATATTTGTTTAAAAGTATTCTTAATGTGGGTACCATGGAGAGACTTTAGGATTTACATTATTATTATTGTTATTGCTATTGTTATTGTTATTATTATTATTAAGACAGGGTCTGACTCTGTCACCCAGGCAGGAGTGTAGTGGCTCAATCACTACTCACTGCAGCCTCAACCTCCTAGGCTTAAGCGATTCTCTCACTTCAGCCTCCAGAGTGGCTGGGAATATAGGAGCATATAGCCATACCTGACTAATTTTCATGTTTTTTAGTAGAGATGGGGTTTCACCATGCTGGGCAAGCTGGTCTTGAACTTCTGTGCTCAAGAAATCCACCCACCTTGGTCTCTCAAAGTGCTAGGATTAAGGATACAATATTTTTTTAGCTGAGAATAAAGTAAATAACATTCATCAAATTCTCAAAGGGATCCATAATCACCCCAAAATTTAAGATCCTAAGAAGCAGGAAGTGGGAGAGAATGAATGAGATCAGAAAGGCCATCATTCTGAGGCAATAATTAAGAGTAAGTTTGAAGCCCAAAGTTAAAAATAAAAAGTAGAATTCTAAAATAAAAAAGTATATTAAGAAATTAATTAGCTCTCAAAAACATTGCTAAGTGTTTTAATATTTGAAATACATTTAAAGGTATAATTGAAATAGAGCTTTTTATCTATAATTTAAGCGTTCTATTAATAACATTTGCTACAAAAACTTTTGTGGAAGTTAGTTTTAAATCTCCACCTAACAAAATCATCTCAGCGGAGACTGGTCTTCTGCATATTCAAATAAACTTTATATTGAAATCTGATTTTAGGATGCCTAAAACTGTAATTTGTATTCTTTACCAATATTGGATTTACCATTGAGGAGAAGTTTATATATACATAAACTTCATGTATATACATACATATATAAAGCTTGTATATATATATATATATATATATATATATATGCATG
Source organism: Cebus imitator (assembly GCF_001604975.1). Lineage (NCBI taxonomy): Eukaryota > Metazoa > Chordata > Mammalia > Primates > Cebidae > Cebus > Cebus imitator. The sequence goes on from NW_016107491.1 coordinate 1,373,181, forward strand.
CTTTACACATACATGTTTGTAAATACATACACACATGTATCTCTCCTTTGCTCATACTGTACATAGATCAATAAGATGATTCAGAAACAAAAATAAAGACATTAAAAACCAATTCACCCATATCTTCATGACCTTATTTTCCCAAATGATTTAGAAAAAGTGCTAGTCAAATCAACTGCAATGAATGTTTGCATCAAAATTATTTAGTCATTTTTTAATATAACATATGAGCCATTCTTCTTAGAGTTCTGAGAGTTTACTTAATAAATGAATTACAGCTCCTTTTTACTGAAGTCATTTCCTGATAAACAGCCAACATGAAGAAATAAATAAATATAAAGCAATTTGTGAATTCCAGGCTTCTTGGCTAGTCATAATTGGTGTGTTGTTATCTTGGCTTAGGGACAAGAGTTGTAATTACTTATTTCTAAACAGCTGAATTCAATCCAATTCAGAATGTCCTAAGTTTATGGATCTGCTATAGTAAAAATTAAGATTAGCAAAGAAGGCAAATGCAAGTGGAATAACATTTTTTAAACCTTTCCTTTTTCTCCACCCCTCTTTCTTGTTTCATCAAATTGGAATCATTCCTACTTTAAAAAAATCAGAGTGAATTGCACTTTCCGAGCCACTGTTTGTCCAACAAGTTAAACAAGTACATATGCAGCCAGAAAATGTCTTTCCTTTTTCATATGTGGCATTTTTTGTGTCTTAAAATATGAGTTTGCTTAAAACTATGGTTATTCAACATTATAAATATATCTATGTACCATTATAGCAGATAAGTCTCTAAGATATATTTTAAATGTCATAATGATTACATGTCTTAAGTTAGAATTTTACTAGATTTGAACAAATAAAAAATTGTTGAACAAATAAAATTAAAAAATTTTGAACAAACAAAATTAAAAATCAACAATTTTTTATTTGTTCAAATCTGGTAAAATTAATATTCAAAACAATATCAAATCTAGTAAAATTAATATTCAAAACAATATTAATTTAATATAAATTATATTTATAGTATTTGTTACTGTTCAAAATAATCAATAATCCTGATGATTTTTAAAATTATTAAATTTATAAAAGAAAATTAAAGAAAAAAGAGGGTATATGCTAAATTAGAGAGAAAAAGAAAAGTCATAGAGATAAGGAAAAATCTGAGAACATCCAGGTCTTCAGCAATGAATTTCAAATTTCAAGTATAAGAGAATATGCAAGTTAAGTGGCGAATTTTTAACAGAAGGACAAATGAGCATTGATGTGAAAAACAAAACCAAAACATTGTGATGTGACTAACACTTTCACCAGGAATTCTTCTCATAGGATAGATAAGGGGGGGTTAAATGAAATCAATTTTCTCTTACAGAAATATGCAGGGATATTTTGCAACAGTTTGGTTATGAAGAGAAGGAGGAGGAGATAGGGAAGACTGAAATTTCATGCCCAAGGGTCTGGAAAGATGATAGTTGAAATCATACAAGAGAAGGCATATTGAGAGAACATTTAAAAGAAAACAGATGGTCTGAGATTGAATATTGATAATCCATAGCAGAAAAGTTATTCATATTAATTATAAAATTATAAGGTGAGTATAGTGTATGCTGTGCCAACAGCATTTTCATTTCCATGTTGCCTCATTTAACCTGGTAGGCAATAGGAATGACCACACAAGAGCAGTAAGAAAAGCTGAGGTCAACCAGACAGTAAATTATAATTTGGACAGGAAAAAAATAGACAGCATTTAATATCATTTATTTAGTACTACTCTGTGCTCTGTACCTGATACTAACTTTTCTAAATCTATCTTTTTAATCTTTACAATACATATATATTTTTAGATAGGCATTACGACTCCACTTTAAAAAAAAAAAAAAACAAACCCTGAAGTTCACAGAGCTTTTCTAATTTGCTTAACATCACATAACTAGGAAATAGCAGAGCTAGCATTCATCTCAGATGTGACTGGATAGAAACACTTAATATACTAAAAGATCCCAGCTCAATAAAGGCTGAGATATATTTCTGCAATACTAAAACTCAAATTTCTTGGCCACTCATTCCCCTTTCAGCTCTGTGCTCTTTTCGTTAAAAAATAAATGAATCAAAATTAATCAATACATTCTATGAAGTCAGAAAAAGATATAGTAGGTAAATTCACTTATTTAATGTGTTGTATATATTAGATACTCTTCTAAGTACTTTCCAATGTAATCTTCACAACTTCTCTTATACTACAGTAATTTCATTCCCACCCTTGCCTTTGCAACATTCAGGGTCTCAAAGACAGAAGTAGGACACAAGGTCTACCTATTTCTCTCCCCTTAGATGGAGGAAAGTGACAATAATAATAGCCACTAACATTTTGTGTAACGCTTCTATTACCAGATGTATCCTAAGCACTCTACATACATTAACTCAGTCAATTCTCACAATGACATTATGAAGTGGGAATAATATTATAGTCTTTATTTTATCAATGAGTTAAACAAGGTATAGAGTAGTTAAGCAGTTTCCAGAAGGTTACAGAGATGAAGAGCAACAGATCTAGAATTTGAGTGGAGGAACTCTGCCTCTGAACTAAATGTTCAAATTATCTAACTAGTGTACCCACATGGTATCAGAAGCCTGCTGAGGTTTGGGCTACAGAAAATGTTCATTTAAAGAAGCAAAACATAAAAACAAGATAAAGAGCTATATTTTTGCTTGTACCCCACTTCGTACCAACAAAATCAAAGAAAGCACAGAGAAAATTTATGTATGCTTAAATTTACATTTCACTCATTTTTTGAAGTGTATAAAGGAAAAAGAGATTTTGCAAATATTAAAACAAAGAACAGATAAACTAAGAACCACAGATAACTCTTGTTAATATTTTCATATCTAGCACTGAAATGACAAGAAAAATTACGAGAATGCCTAATTTTAGGTATTCAAAGCATGAATTTACCTAAATATTCGGACAAACAGAAGAGGAAGACAAAATGCTCTTTTGTTTGCTGGTGAAGTATGAGAACTGTAGTTCTGAAAATACAAGTATCAGTGAGATGTATACTATCTACAAATGCCATACAAAATTAGTCCGGGATTTTTTTTTTTTCTTTCTGAAGGCAAAGAGGTGTAGTTTTATGATCATCGCTATGCTTTTTCATTAATTAATTGATGTTTCTTCCTTGTGGTGCAATAATGATATAAAAATTTTGAATCACAATTTTACATGGGTCTAACCAATGCATTAAAGAATGACCCAACTGTTATAAAAATTTTTCTGCTAAATATAGACTGACAATTGAAACATAGTATGTAACATCTGTAATTTCATTTATAATTAACGCTTAGAGTCCAAACAAATATCAAAGCAGCATTGCACATATCATCATTCAATTCTTCCCTAACTTATGTACTGTGAGAAGTTCCCTTAATGCTATTAATTCCACATGATCCATATTAAAGTGATTCCACTTTTAGCAGTTACTAAAACTGAACTAAGCTTTTTCATCTCCTGCACTTTGCACATGACAACTAAACAAAGCAAATTCCAGAAATGATAACATCCTTATTCTTGGCTCTCTATATTTAAGTAAAAATATTTTCCTATAGATGATAACAAGGCTTTCTGGGAAACACCAAAAAAAAAAAAAAGAGAGAGAGAGAGAAAGAAAAAGAGAGAGAGAGAGAGAAAGGAAGAAAGAGAAAAGAAAGAAAGCAAGAGACAGAGAGAGAGAAAAAAAGAAAGCAAGCAAGCTGATAATAGCATCTATGCTTTATATGAAGGAGAGTCTCTTTCTCCTTCTCTCTTTGTCTGCTTCTGTCTATTTCTATTTTCATTTCTCTGTCTCCTGAAATCTACTGTGGTTTAGTACATCTTGCATTTTGCCAGTGTCAGATTTTGAAATAAACATAAAGAAGATTTCTTACATTCTCTGATATGATCCTAAAAAAATAATTTTTACCCACTTTATAAGTTAACTCATACTTTTACATTTATAATGTATTTGTATTAGTACATTCTTATGCTGCTAATCAAGACATACCAAGACTGGGTAATTTATAAAGGAAAGAGGTTTAATGGATTCTCAGTTTCCCATGGCTGGAGAGGCCTCACAATCATGGCAGAAGGCAAAGGAGGAGTAAGGTCACATCTCGCATGGTGGCAGGCAAGAGAGATTATACAGGGGAACTCCTCTTTATAAAACCATTCGACTCGTGAAACTTATTCACTATGATGAGAACAGCAAGAGAAAGATCTATCCCCATGATTCTATTACCTCCCACCGGGTCCTTCCCATGACATGTAGGGATTATGGGAGTTACAATTCAAGATGAGATTTCTGTGGGGACACAGCCAAACTATATAAGTATTACTTGCAGGGTTCTCTTTGACAAGCCATCATTTGTAGGCTAAGTTAAAGAGTGTCCTTGGCTTAGTACAGTGGCTCACATCTGTAATCCCAGCACTTTTGGGAGGGTGAGGTGGACGGATCATGAGGCAGGAGTTCGAGACCAGCCTGACCAACATAGTAAAACCCCGTCTCTACTAACATTACAAAAATTAGCCAGGC
>NW_016107491.1:1378132-1401992 GCF_001604975.1 Cebus imitator
AAAAAAAAAAAAAAAAAAAAAAAAAAAGTGTCCATTGGTTAATAATTTTCTTGAAGATACCAAAAAAGTTGGATTTTATTGATATACCAATTTCATTAACTGACTCCTCATGAATTAGGGCAAATATTTCTTCCTCAGAGCAATCTTTTCAAACACCTTCTTAAATAAACACCTTCTTCCTGTCCCTCTTCCTCATCCAGTTACTCTCCATCCTATTAGCCTGTGATATGATTTGGCTCTGTGTCTGCTCCTGAATCTCATGTTGAATTGTAATTCCTAATATTGGAGGCGGGGCCTGGTGGGAAGTGACTGGATCATGGGGATGGTTTCTAATGGTTTAGCACCATCCTCCTAGTATTGTCTCATGATAGAATTTTCATGAAATCTGATTGTTTGAAAGTGTATAGTGCCTCCCGCTTTGCTGTCTCTCTCCCTCCTGCTCCTACCATCTAAGATGCACTTCCTTTTCCTTTGCCTTCCACCATGATTGTAAGTTTCCTGAGGCTCCTGATCCATGCTTTTCCTACAGCCTGCAGAACTGTGAGTCAATTAAACATTTTTTATTTATAAATTACACAACCTCAGGTAGTTCTTCATAGCAATGCAAGAATAGACTAATACAGAAAATTAATTTTCTTCAATTATTTTTATTTTTAATTTATTTGCTTAGATGTTAATGGTCTGTTTGCACTTCCTAAAATGTAACCTCCATAAGATCAGGAATATTTTCTGCTTTGCTAATTGCTATCTCATTAGTATCTTATGATAGGAGCTCATTTGAGCACATAAATGAATAAATGAATGAAAATATTAATTATTTGTGATTATAATGTGGGATATTTATTTCAGGTATCTGATGCCATTCGTATTTGCTGCACATGGCCATAATTTTTCTACCTATTATCACAAGGTTCACCATTTATTGGTGGCAACTTGTAAAGATGTGCCAGTCAAGTAAAGTATATGAGCATGAAACTAAAATTAATATAACAAATTGTGTTATTCTAATGGAAAACACTAAAAACTTCATGTATTTATTCATTGACTCAATGAATATTTGTTGACTGCTTCATGCCAGTCAACTGGCTAGGTGCTGTGGTTATAGTATATATAAACTAGGTAAACATGCAGAGAGTGTACACCTTTATGGAGCTTAGAATTTGTTTTGAGAGGAGTGGAATATAACTACCAATAAAATAAATAAAATTGTATAGTATGTTACAAAATGGGGAAGATAAGTGGTGTCTTACCTTACCTAGAGAAAGAGGAAGGAGATTTAATAAGACCTCTCTGAGAAGTCACATTGAGAATCAGCTCTCAGTCAGCCAAACCAACAAGTGAGAGGCAATAGGGAGATTGTTCCAACAAGAGGGATCTAAATTTGGAAATTTAGTTAAACCTGAGATATACTAATGAATATACCCTCAATAGTAAAACAATTTCCTATACATATACTATACTACATTAAAATATTTTCTCTAAATAATTATGCATAGACACAAGTACATTATAGAGAACCAAAATAATTTATCAGTAGTATTTTCCAACTATCCTACAAAAGAGAAAATGTTTGTAAGTGTGACTTAATCCTTTTGATCTATTTGTGCTATTATGATAAGGATCATCTAATGGTGTAATTTTAGAACATGCAGGATACTTTTATCAGCAGGAGGTCTCCTCTCTTTAGAAATGGATCTGCTTTCATTTTCATGAAGGGAGAATATTTTCATGTAGAATTCCCACAAAGTTATAGGAAGTCAGAGAATTCTCATTGTTTGAGAGTTTATCAAGAATAGTCATTTGGACAACATTGGGTTAGGAAGATAGATGCTGCCCATTTTATGTAGTTGCCTTAGCCAAAAAAGGACTATGACCTGCCGTGGTGATTTCAATGAATCATTTCTACTCCTTTGAGTTACCCCTGTTTTCATAACCAAATAGTTCCAAGGAAAGATTGTCCTTCTGGACATCTTTCAATGAAAGATGTTTTATTTTGCTAATATTATTTAAATTATCACTCATTTAAATCACCATGGTAGTCCATGGTCCTTTTTTGGCAATTTCTGCCAAGTTACCTACATAAAAGATGGTCCTTCTCGACAACTTTTGATGAAATAAATTAATATTTTAATAAAAAATAATTGTTTTACTATTCCTAATTATGACAAGCAAACAAATCCATTCTTGCTTACTAGAAATTAACGTACATTTCAGATAATTAGTAACCCTTACTATGAAGTATGGGGAAAAGTGAAGACAAAACTTTCAAATTTTGTATTTTAGGTTGTGCATTAAAGTGTGGGAACATTCTTGTCTAAAGAAATCTGAAAATATGCTATAATATAAACACAGTTAACATTTTTCTAACATATATAAGAATATTTCTTTTTCACTTTAAATGTAGCTAAGATTTTAACACACAAAAAAACACAAAAGTGATGAATATTTTAATATTTAAGAATTCAACCCCCATTCATATTGTCTACATATAACATAAGACATGGGTTAGTTCAGGGAGTCACATCTTGTTTAAAAGAGAAAAAATATTTAGCCTTCATCTAGANTAATATAAACACAGTTAACATTTTTCTAACATATATAAGAATATTTCTTTTTCACTTTAAATGTAGCTAAGATTTTAACACACAAAAAAACACAACAGATATGTTTCCTATAAGGCAGAAGTATTCCACTCCCATTCATATTGTCTACATATAACATAAGACATGGGTTAGTTCAGGGAGTCACATCTTGTTTAAAAGAGAAAAAATATTTAGCCTTCATCTAGATCCCTATAGTACAGCAGAAAAGAAACAAAATTAAATATTAGTATAACTATGAGATATTCTTCCCTTTTAGACATTTTATGATTAGCTTAGAAAAACCTTAAAACCAGCTTTTTATTTAAATACATATATTCTTCTAAAGTGTATAAGATATTTTTGCTTCTGAGAATACTTTTGTGAGTTTATCTTCTTCATCCTTTGTGATACAGATAAATAGAGGCTTTATAATTTTTCCTTTCCTTTTGGATTAGAGAACTGGGGCACCTTGCAAAGATTTGCAGCTGGCAAATCTTTTCTTAGGTTAATGAATATTCATCACCATTTGCAAAGATAAGAAAACCCTCAGTTCTTTTAATGCATAACAGAGTTTGTCTTATCCCTAATGACTGCTTCTTGCTTTTGAACACCGAGTTACACTGGTAGGGAATTAATGAAAGAAAACTTCCTTATAAAGTAGAGACAGAAAAAATGATTGAGTATGAGCCAGTGCAATTATAAAAACCATTTGATAATTTAATTTAAAAAAATTTTACAGTTTTAAATAATATTCTGTTCTAGAATTTTGCTGTCACTTACAAACACAGTGTATTGCATTAACATTAACATTAATATGTATTCATCTTAAAATCGCTTGAATGAATCCTAAAGTAGAATAAAAAATGTTCACTTTGGGCTTCAGCAGAAGAGACTAGTAGAATACAATACCCTTAATTATTGAAATTAAGGTGTGCTTCATTGTCAACATCTCCAGAATTTAATGGCATTAATGTTCCTATTTGCTCTGCTGAGTAGTCACCAAGTAGATTATGATTACAGGATGTGAAACAAGAAGCTTTTAAAAAACTCATTATGTGGATATTGTGTCTAACATCACTCAGGCTTTTGGCTAATGGTATTTTTGAATTAAAAAAATCCCAGCACTTTGGGAGGCCGAGGCGGGTGGATCACGAGGTCAAGAGATCGAGACCATCCTGGTCAACATGGTGAAACCCCGTCTCTACTAAAAATACAAAAAATTAGCTGGGCATGGTGGCGCGTGCCGGTAGTCCCGGCTACTCGGGAGGCTGAGGCAGGAGAACTGCCTGAATCCAGGAGGCGGAGGTTGCGGTGAGCCAAGATCGCGCCATTGCACTCCAGCCTGGGTAACAAGGGCGAAATTCCGTCTCAAAAAAAAAAAAAATAAATAAAGATAGATTAAAAAAACCGTTGCTCTAATATAAAATTAAGTATAATCTTATTTAAGGCAAATAAGAATCACAAAACGAATATTTTTAAACAATTTCTCATTTGATTGCTTTGACTTTTTTGTGATACAGTGTTTTATATTACAAAAAGAAAATTATTCCCCAGTGGGATATTGGTTCACCTAAAATATACAAAATTTAGTATACATCAAAAGAGAAAATTATAAAATTTTAAATGTGTACTTAAAAATATGACCAGATTATTACTATTAAAATAAGTTACATAAAGAAGAAAAATGCATTTAATTGTAAATACAAAAGATTGATACTCAAATTAGTAACCGTATATACAAATTAACTTATTCTTTTGTGTTTCTGATATCTGAAGCCATTAAACAATTCTTCAGCATATACTGCTCAACTATACACTATTTAGAAATGTTATGAGGCTGCTGTTACACACACACACACACACACACAAGATCTTTAGACTTTCCTGAACAGTACAACAACAAACTATTTTTGTTCAGACACTTTATACTGGGGAAGCTATTTTTAGAGTGAATCACATCCTGGTCTTCAAAAACAATGGGATAAAACTGGATACTAAATACCAGGGCAATATTTTACTGTGAAAGGGAAATGTGTGTGTGTGTGTGTGCACACATGCACACAAGTGTAGTATCTTTCCAAAAAGTTGTCAAAGATTGACTGAATCCACTATATATTTTATAATCTGTTTTATCACCTGTATACTATGTTTTCACGATACAAAATTATTTGTTTATATTTGCTTCTTCTGAGTTCTTTCATAAATAATGTAATTCTACCTATTAGTGGTTTCATTTTTTTCAAAGTATAATTCTTGTTATTACCAAATTAAGAATTATTAGTATGCACAAATAATACACTCTAAGAGTGTGTTTTACTACTAGTATCCATTTCTCCTGAGCACCATTGGAATTTCTTTTAAAATCTTAGAGAAGTATGCCCTTTACAAAAGGAAAACAGAATTTCTGTAAATCAAATGGTTTGAGACAGCTTGCAAACAGATGGGAAGTTCCTGCTGCTTTTGAACTTTTGCCATGCAAAGTTAGTACACACAGAAAAGCACTCTTCTGTGGCCACTTCTTTGTTTGTGTGTGTGTGTTTTTCTAAATGGCTATGCTGTTGTCCAGATGTATATTCTAAATAATTTTTGCTTTTTAAAAAAAATACAAAGAAGTTTTGCCAAGTCATAGCTCTAAAAATAATACAGATTGTAGTGAATGGCTGTTTCTAAGTTCAAAATAACATTTGTAATTTTTACTGACTTTTTCATGCTAACAGAAAAAATTTTAAATTACTATACAAGTTGTTAATGGAAAAAACGTGAGTATGTTTTTCTTTCTTCAGGTTGATTTTTCCCTTTTATTTAAAACTGTGTTGCAATGTTAAAAATATACTTATGAAATTAATAGAAAATCTAATGTATTATGTCATGGTCTATAGAAAACTTAGGATACAAGTATAATAATAATAAAAAATATAACAAGAATATTTTCATTCCAGTTGGAAAAATTTCTTCCAATATTTAGATACTGGAAGTGGAAATTATAAACAGTATATTTCCAGAGTTTATATTATCCTTAATTTGTTGACAAAATTTCAGGAATATTATACTTGAACATTTCATACTTAAGCATACATTCATCAGTGTATTATTATTAAAATTGAAAGTCCTTTTTAGGAACAAAGTGCAAATTTTGATTACGCCATTTAAAAATGTAAATTATATGGCTGTTTTCCACATAATCACTACAAGCATTATAGACTTGGGTATAACAGAAAATATTAGAAAAAATATGGTATACTATAATAATTACTCTTTATTAATTTCAGAACTTTATGTTACAACCTCTAAAAACAAAATCAAGCAAAATTTTTTCAATAGAAGAATGAATCCAAATAATTTACGATATGCTTTTAAAATGTACATATGAAATTAAGCAAAGACTTCAGAAGGTTTACTTTTGGTACGTAAGTGGTTAAAAAATATTTCTCCACAAAGTCTTTCAACCATGATATTGGTATATGGACTCTGTTATTAGATAATTTAAAATGAATGATAGATTGCATAAAGCTTGCCTTCCGTAATTCTCCTTTTAATTGTAAAAGAAATATTAATTTTCTATCTTGAACCAATATTAATATGAATTTTCTATCTTTCATATTAATTTTTCTATCTTTGAATCAATATGTTTTAGACATGCTACTTCACTAATACACATTGATTAAAGTTTAAGAAAAAAATGTAAACAAATGTCATAATAATTAGAAAGCACTGAGTGTGACTCAAATAATTAAAATATAATCAAATAAATAACAAAGTAAATATTTACATTTTGTATATGTCAAGGGAAAAACATGTTTATTAGTAAAAAAGAAACCAAAGAGATTTCATCTAGTCAGAACAATTTTCTCTTTGTCTTTAGTGCTTCAAAAAAATAAAGAAAGGGCAGGGGAGAAGATGGGTAGGGAAGCAATTGTAATGTGTATTTTAACTGTGGCTTTCTGATTGTGCCAATGTGCAATTATGACTAAAACAGCAGAAATGTTTAAAGTCCTAAGCATTGGCAGTTTTTTGACAGGCTTATGAGAATGGTAGAGCTTTTTAGCATGTACTTCCTCTAATAATAGGGCCCCAATTCAAAGAATCATTCTGTCATCCCAATAGGAAAATACTTCTGCTGATTTTGGCTATAATGATCACTTTAGTTACAAGTAGACAGTGAACTATAATTTGGTTGCAAAATTTCATGCTCTATGACAGTGCAAAAAACATTCTATATGAATTCATCTATAAGATAATCTATAAGATAATCATCTATAAGATAATCAAATAATTAAATAACAAAGTAAATGAGTTAAGTACTAATAACGTAGTTATTCAACAAAAATTCCTGGAGAGCCTATTACACTATTCTACACCTACCCTTGAACACAAGCTCAGTAGAAGATGGAAAGAAAAGATATATAAACTAGAAGTTTAATACAATGTTTTAAATTATTCGAGGGAAGCATGTAAGAAATTCTGTGGTGGACTAAATAGGAAGAAGGCAGTAAGACTGGAAATAGCAATGTTATTAGAGCATTCTCAACTTTAAATGCCATACTAATGACTTTGAGCAATGAAGAAATATCAAAAGATTTTATTTCCAACAGGACAAATCTCTTTTAGCCATGTGAGTTCTTACACTGATACTGGGCATGACAAGTCAACTTTAATCAGGAGGAATGCTATCCAAGACATCAGAATTAATCCCCACCATCTCATCCAAAAGCTATCATTTATCTAGGCTCTCAATCTGTCCCCTAATTCTGGCTTCCTGCTGTTCTCCTTTTGCTGTGATACTTGGACCCTGCCCTTGGCCTTTGTTCTTTAGGCTTAAACCTCAATTGCTCTCCCTCTACTCAACCTGACACTCCTCATGCTCATGCTCGTTTAGACTGGGTTACCTAAAAGTAGTCTTGGCTCTGGTCTCTCCTAGCAGTTTCTTTGAGTATTCTTCCCCACAGGCAGTATCTAGTTATCCATGCCAAGGAGAATTGTTTCAAAGATTAAAATATGATATGGACACAGGGAGGGGAGCACTACACACTGGGGTCAGTTGGGGGGAAATAGGGGAGGGACGGTGGGGGGTGGGAAGCTGGGGAGAGACAGCAAGGGGAGAAATGCCAGATGTAGGTGATGGGGAGGAAGGCAGCAAATCACACTGCCACCTGTGTTCCTATGCAACAATTCTGCATGTTCTTCACATGTACCCCAAAACCTAAAATGCAATAAAATAAATAAATGGGAAAAAAATAAAATAAAATAAAATAAAATTGACATCACAATATACTATCCTCAGAAATGAAAAAAATATATATGATAATGAGAGTGAAAACAATACTGCTTTTATATTCTTATAAAATTTCATCTATTATATTGGCTACTGCCCTTTTAACAAGGACAGTGGATTAGTTTCTTGGTTCTCCTACATTTCTGTATTGCTAAATGTTGCACTCACCCTCCAGGGGTCTTTAGTCATGCTTTCATCTCACATCAGACCACTTGGTCAAGTTCAGATTTCTGGCGTGGGCTGCACTTTGCTGCCCTCTTCTGATACACAATCATTCTGTTTTTGATTTGGAAAAGTAACCAATTTTCAGATCTCTATGGGTTTAACTCTTTCCAGGTTTCTACTCTCACCATCTTTTATATTTCTGCCTGTCGAAATTATTGCAATTTCTATATTTAAGCAGGCTGAAGATGAATACTTATAAAGCACCATAGCTGTCTACATTTAAATTAATGGCAGCAATAAAAGCTGACCTATGTCCATGATTATCTCAACTATGCCAAGTTATCAGAAGTGATGAATAACTAAATGAGGACTCAAGTTAAAAGCATAGCTATACACTAATTACCATAAATACATTTTTAAAATTTTGTTGTTTGCAATAAAACCTTCTGATATACCTTTTTATTCATTCATCTACTCAACAGATACTTCTGTTTATTTTGTATCTGCTCCTATCCTGTAGAATGGATAATTTATTCATTCATTCACTCAACAAAATTTATATTTGCTATATTTCCACTACTAACCTGGAGTAGGAGAGGCACTGACCCAAATCAATTACCGTCTAGTGGAAAAGATATACACGTTTTCAAATATTTGCATTTCAAAAAGTCGTACTGGGGGTATGGGAAAAAATTTTAGAGGAAGACTAATTAGCCTGCAAAAGTCAGAAGAGAAACCTTTCTGAATACTTACAGTATGTTAATCAAGAAAGAATAGAAGATATAAAAACAGACAGAGCAAGGAAAAACATTCTGGGCAGAAACAATGGCAGATTCAGAGACATGAGGGCATGACTTTGAAATAAATTATTACTTAATGACTATACAAAGAAAAAAAATCTGAGATGGATGAGTAATAAGGCTGGAAAGAAAGACATGAGTCAGATCACAAAAGTACTTAAATTCTTAGTAAAAGTTATTGGATTTAAACCTGTAGTCAATTAAACAATAGGCAGTCATTAAAGGAGTTCGAGTACAGGAGTAATGTGGTCAAAATTACATTTTGGAACTGAATATCTAACTACTTCTTGACTTATGTACTGAAGTAGAGGATGATAATGAAAGTGGAAATTAGAATAGGGTCGCAAAAAAGCAAAATAATTAGGACATATTTGGAAAGTATCTTGAGTCTTAAGTAGAACAATGGAGAAAGCCACAGTAAGATCAGAAGCAAAGGCTGTATTTTGACTACAATGCAATAATGAACAGAAGACTTAGATCTCTTAAAACATGCCATGTTCAGACATATCCATGTAGTTTTCTAAATTTCACAGACACCAAGAACATTTCAGACATTTTCAAGTCAGAAGATGTTCCTAAAGCTTATCTTATATGACAGCTGTTCACATTCTTCACATTCCTGTTTGTCTACTAAAATGCAGGCTTTGAGTATTTAGACTTCCCTAAGATCTCTTCTAATTTTACTCTTCCACTATTTCTTTGAATCTTTTATGTTGGCCAAAGTGGATTTCACTTCCCCCTAAAATTTCTGTTTTTTTCTACTTCTCCTCTTGAACCCCATTAATTTAATTTCTATCAATTTTTATGAACTATTTTAATTTTACTGGTTTCCTTAATCTTTTAGTTATGCCTGCAAATGTTCTATGCTTTCTTGGTATTGTCATACTAACTTGGTTATCCTCTATAAGATTCTTAACACGTTTAAGCTGTATCTCTAATTCTTTTTGTGCATTTCTGAACCCTCTATCCTGAAATTAAAATATACTTGAAAATATGCTTCATGTGAATTACTTGTTTTTTAACTACTTGAATTTTCTGGCACAAGTCTGTGTCCAAAAGAATTTTCAAAAAACAATAACAAAGTGATAGAGGAAGGAGGCAATTTGCTGTCTAGTTTTAAATAATTCTGAACAATAAATCAATATGATAGGTTAATAAAGAAAATATATCTCTTTGTTAGCTGGAAAGTTTCATTGTTTTGACGCATAAGACTTCATTAGTCAACTATTTTCTGGTATGTAAAATCTCATGTATTATTTAACTGTGGCCAAGTAGAGTAAATCAAATTGAAGGTGAGTTACATGAGATTACCTTGGAAGCAGAAACATCAAATCATAAGTGTCCTATGAGGAAACCATATCTAACAGATTCCATGAGAGCTTAATGTGAAAATATGTTTCTGCTATGATGAAATGCTATAGCACCATCTTTGATGAATGAACAACAGAAGCACATTCTCATACAAGAACAAGAAAGCCCTAGGGGGCCATCAAGTCACACTGAGGTACCATTCAGGCACTGTTTTTCTCATTCCCATGATATCTAGCTCCTGCATTCTGGAGCAGCCCTAGTAACAGAAGCTCATTTTGCTGAGACATCTCTCTGGGCAGTCTAGCTGAAACTATTTCTTTATCTCTCTCTCTATGCTATTAGTCAAGAATATTTTGATATTTTATTGGTCTTTTTTTCCAGACAGCATTATTGAATTTCTCATCAGTTCCTCATGTACACCAAAATCATCCCCCCATTTCAGCTTTATGAGAATTGACTGTATTCATTCAAGAGATATTTACAAACAAATGCTTGACAGTTTTAAGCCACTAAACTCTACACTTGTGTTTAAACTTTAAATACTTTGTAACTGTGGGACATATTCTAATAGATAAAAGATTACCAGATCTTCGGCTAATTAATTTAAGGCTATTTATTATTCAGATCTCTTACCTGAAAGAGTCATAAAAGGCTGAATGTTGGCTTCTGTAGAGGATAAGGCTGCACAATTTTTTAGAAAAATGTGACCTAATTACATTGATATGGTTTGACCCTTCCCTACCCAAATCTCATCTTGAATCCAACTCCCATAATTCCCACATGTTATGAGAGGGACCTGGTGGCAGATAATTGAATAATGGGGCAGTTTCCCCCTTATTGTACTCATGATAGTGAATAAGTCTCATGAGATCTGATGGTTTGATAAGGGGAAGCCCGTTTTGCTTGGCTGTCTTTCTCTCTCTTGCTGCCACCATGTGAGATGTGCCTTTCACCTTCCACCATTATTGTGAGGCCTCCCCAGCCACATGGAGTTGTAAGTCCAATAAGCTTTTCTTTTGTAAACTGCACAGTCTCGGGTATACCTTTATCAACAGTGTGAAAATGAACTAATACCCACGTTTTGCTAAAATGTACATCCTCACTGATAAGTATGCAAATTAAGCATGGAATTTCAAATTTAGTATATAAAATGATGTTATATATTAATTATAGATTTATATAAAGATTATAACAGGCATAGGAGTGATAAAAATGAAGCTCTTATCACCTCTGGGGAGAGACAAAGGGGAATAAATTAGGAGACTTTAAACTGCATCTCTTATGTTTTAATTCTTAAAAATGAGACAGAGATCTAAAGCAAATAAGACCAAATACAAAGTTATCAAAACTGAATATTTTGTAATAAGACAGCTTCTATGTATTAAAGCCACACTAACACCATTAAATATTTTGCCTCTTTTATTTTATAGAATAAAAACTGCAGCAGATAGGTTAAGTAAGATAGCCTAAATTACTCAACAAATAAAAACAGAACTGGGTTGGAATCCATGTGTCTTGGCTTATGAAGCCATGTTCTTAGTTACTACATTACACTAATTTACATTTATTTATTTATTTGTTTGTTTATTTATTTATTTATTTTTCTGCATGCTTAATGTGGTTGTTAAAAAATACAAAAATAGAAAAATCAGAATATAAATTAGTCTAGAAAATTATTTTTAAAAAATATTTACATTGAAGCTTTGAAAATTTGTGCTATGATGTGTGAATAGATAGAAGGTTAGTATGGACGTTTGTAATGACTTTCATTCTCATGACATACATTAGGCACTGTTTCACAGAAGTATATCTTTACAAGACATGAAGAGTAGAAGCTTAAGTATTTTTGTAAGAAGTGTCTAAATTATGATTACTTAACATGTTGATGCAGATATCCTTTGGACTCAGAACAATTAGGATTTTTTTTTCCACCCTGTTTCTCTCTTTTAAAAACAATGGTTTGAGATTTTTCTCAAATGTCAGGGTAGGAATGAGGAGTATGATACTTAGTAAATGTTCCAAATCCAGAAGGTTAATATTTCTGAATTATTTTAATGATGCTTTAATAGAAAATTGTTCAAATATATTTTTACCTGTGGGATGTGGTTGATTTAAATATTTGGAGAAATGTATGAAATTAATAGCAGAATGACTTCTTGTCCTTAGTACTTCTGTTCTCTGTAAAATTTCCTTTCCATTGATATCCCACCAATTCCAGACACTTCAGTACCCATAAAAATCCAATCTGTTTCCTATTCTCAGCATGAATGCCATGCTTTTACTGGGCTCCAATCTCTGTGTTAACATTCAGAATGTGCCTCCAAGCAGAAAACAGGATTCTGGGGTTTATCTCATTCGTTTCCTTTATCTTATAGCTTTGCAATTTTTTTTTTTAAATCTGAAAACATTTATTTTATATATTTTCTCCAGCTTTTTAATTATTAATGGTGGAATGCCAATTTAATTATTTTGTTATTTCCAGAAACAGAATTGCCATTATAGATTTGAAATGATCAGAAATATGCATCTTTGATATATGCCTACTATGTATACATGTATATGTAACATTTATTAAATTGAAATTTATGGAATGACTAATTTACAAAGTTATTTTTATAAACACTGTCTAATCTTGGGCATACACAACATCCATTAGTTTTATTATTTACTTTCTTTTATGGAATAAAATTCTTAGCCCTTCTGACTGGTGTGAGATGGTATTTCATTGCTGTCTTGATTTGCATCTCTCTCATGATTTGTGATGATGAGTATTTTTTTCATATGCATGTTGGCTACATGTATGAATTCTTTTGAGAATACATTTTGAGAATCCAATTCTGTTTATGTCCTTTGTCCATTTATTAATGGGTTTTTTTTTGTTTTGCATATTGATTTAAGTTCCTTATAGATTCTGAAGATTAGACCTTTGTCAGATGCATAGTTTGCAAGTATTTTCTCATATACTGTAGGTTGTCTATTTACTCTTTTAATAGTTTGTGTCACCAGGGCTATTATCAAAAAGTCAAAAAACAACAGATGCTGAAAAGGCTGTGGGAAAAAAAGAGAACACTTATATACTGTTAATAGGAATATAAATAAATTCAGCCACTGTGGAAAGCAGTTTGGAGATTTCTCAAATAACTTAAAACAGAGTTACCATTTAAACTAGAAATCCCAGGACTGGGCATACGCCCCAAATAAAATAGATTATTATACCCAAAAAAAAAAAAAACAAAAAAAACACCCACATGCACTTGCACATTCATCACAGAATATTCACAATTTCAATGACATGGAATATCCTATGTGCCCATCAATGGTGAATTGGTAAAAAAAAAAAAAAAATGTAGTACTTATATACTATGGAATACTACACAGCCATAAAAATGAAAATATGTTATTTGCAGCCACATGGATGGAGCTGGAGGTCATAATTCTAAGTGAATTAACACAGAATTAGAAAACCAAATACCTCATGCTCTTAATTATAAGTAGGAATTAAACATTGAGAACATACATACATAAACATCGGAACAATAGATACTTAAATACTGAGAGAGAGAGGGATGAAAGGGAACATAAGTTGAAAAACTATCTATTGGGTTCTATGCTTACTACCTGAGTGCAATATATCTATAGTAAAACTACACAAGTACCCCTGTATCCAAAATAAAAGTTGAAAGAAAAAACATTCTTAGCCTACAGAAGTTAAATTATTTGCCCAAGACCACACAGATGGGAATGGAATGTAGGCATTTTAATGCTAATTTCTGTGTTCTTCCAAAATGGCATAATGCCTTCTTAGACGAAGAATGTGAAAAATGGATCTAGAGAATTAAGGAACATCTTCCCATGCACTAAAAGCTTTAGGAAGCTTAGACCTCAGTACACATACTGATATTTCATCAACAGGTTTTAGTTCTGACACGCAAAGATACAGGAGCCATCTGGAAAAAGAAAAGAAATTTCTCCACCCATGGCTCCCCACTGACTTTAATGTGACCCATGAATACTGTTAACAAATAGCAGCTGTCTTCCCCACACAACGTTTCACTATTTGTTTGTCTTAGCTTTTTGTAACTATTTCAGGAGGAAAAATGAATTAGTCATTGACATCCTAATATACTGAACTAAAATTACTTGGATTTGCTTTATTTTGAGCTTTTCAATGTCACTTTAATCTTTTACTTGCAAAGAGTTAGAATTATCAGCCAAAATAATAATAATATATATTAATAATACATAATAATAATTGCTAAGATTTAGAAAACAGCATTTCAGATGCTGAATATTATTAAAAAATATACTATAGTTGCACATAAGAGAAGTCATGTACCAGAATTACTGGGCAACAACTGGTTTTCTCTTAAAGTTTTATTTACTAGATTAGGAAAATAAATTTTTGTCTCAGGGTATATTTGTTAAATTTTTCAAACTATTTATAACAGTTTCTTTGTCTGTAAAATGAGTGGGTTGAATCTTTAAAGTCTTTCTTGTTCTTCATAATTCCATTAAGAGGTTCATTTTTATTGAAGGCAGACTGTAGGCATCAATGTATTTCTCACCTGCTCATGGATCTTTTTCTAGGGAACACATGGATGATCTAGGATTCACTAAAAAAATTCACACTGAAGTGTCTTCTTTTCTCTTAGGTAGTCTTTTGCTCTAGGGAAAGTTTTTAACTATGTATGAGAAAGCTATTAATATATATTAGTTTCCTCATTAGAAAAATGAGAAGAAAAGACCTACATTAAAATTGATTTAAAGAAGAAACAAATACACGAGAAAATACTTTGAAAACTTTGAAGTACTACCCAAATGTGAGGAAATCAACATAACAGTAATTAGGAAAAAGAGAAAGAAATAGAATAGTTTCAGCTAGTCTACACAGACATGTCATAGCAAAATCAGCTTCTGTTATGAGTGTTGTTTAAGAATGCAGAAGATAGGCCATGAGAATAAAAAGATAATGCATACCAACAAGACAATGTTGACTTGCTCTAGTAAACAGGTCATACTTAGACTATTACATACAATTTGACTAATTTTGTGATAATTAAATGTCATTTTACAAGACTTACCCTGCATTTCTAAATGCCAAATAATTGAATAAAATTGAAATATGATTGTTATTGCATACTCATATTTCAAGTTGTCAACGATGACACTCATTCTTCAATTCTATCAAAGAAAAGGCATTGTCTTTGGTTTGTTCTTCAGTAGGGGGAGTTATTTCAAAAGTTTTTATTTAATCTTTCATTCTTTAATAGCTCTCACTTCACAGAATAGGAAACTATATAGGTATTGTGTCAGTTATTAAACATGATCTTCCAACAATTCGCTACAGATAGGGAAAAGAGAGGCAGTTGCCATCCATAGACCTACTAGGTCCACTATAAGATGGAATTAGTACTAATCAACATTTATTATCTGTCATCAATAACTCCTCTCATTGATCAGTGGGCCATAATTATGGCTCAGATTCCCAGTGAATAAGGTTTATTCAAAGCCATTTTACTAAAAATCCCATAAAGGTCTGAGTATTTCCATTTTCTAATGCACAGTAATTCTGAAAAAGCACAAAGGAAAATTAATAGTACATATTTGTGGTCACATTTCAGGTATCTTCTCCAGGTTACCGGCCTCAGCTTCATTCAAGATGGTCTATGTCTTTGTACTGGCAAATGAATGTAAAGACTAAATCAAAGGTTATGCCTATTTTAATGACTCAAGTCATGTCATATTTAGAGGATTTTTTTCTGTTACTTCTTTTTGTTTTTTTGAGATACAATCTTGCTTTTCCCCCAGGCTGGTGTGTAGCGGCAATATCTCAGCTCACTGCAACCTCTGCCTCCCAGGTTCAAGCAATTCTCCTGTCTCAGACTCTTGAGTAGCTGGGACTACTGGTGCACACTACCACACTGGGCTAATTTTTTGTATTTTAGTAGAGACGGGGTTTCACCTTGTTGCCCAGGCTGGTCTTGAACACCTGAGCTCAAACTGCCCTCTACAGCCTCCCAAAATGCTGGGATTACATCCGTGAAGTTATTATTCAGTATAAATTAAACTATTTTTGTATATTGTCCATATATTTCAGTCCTAGAAATTGAACAATTAGCCAGTGCCTAAGGAAAATCACTCTGGTCATGATCTAAGTCCTTCCCTTTATGGTGACTATGTTCCTGTGCTCACCTTGTCTGTTGGTTAAGCACTACCATTTAGTCTTTCCCAATTCAATCATCTCCATTGAAACAAAGGAATAAATTTTTTAACTGGATTTTGCATCATCACCCAAATTTCAGAGAACAAGCAATGCAAAGGTGTCCAAGATTTTTTAATTCACTGGTAAAGAGAATGTTCTCTGGACCCACTGTGAGATAGGAGGAAAAGTGATACATGTTAAATTTATTCTAAAATCTCTATCACCGTAAGTCTTTGGATGTGTAATCTAAGCTTCATTAAATATGAAAAACCCTTGAGTCAAAGATTGTCAATCAACTAAGTACAGTTTTAGAGCCACTGCTAGCTGCTGCTTAAAATAACACATTGATCCAAAAATTTTTGTTCAGTATACTAGTATTTATAAATTTAATGCAAATGTTGATTTTCCCTCTTTGATCGAATATCATTAGAAAACTCCCATAGATATTCTTCAAATTTCTGCCAATAAAAATTGAGAATTTGTGATCAAAAGAGACAAAGAAGGACATTACATAATGGTAAAAGGATCAATGCAACAAGAAGAGCTAACGATCCTAAATATATATGCACCCAATACAGGAGCACCCACATACATAAGACAAGTTCTTAATGAACTTGCAAAGAGACTTAGACTCCCACACAATTATAGTGGGAGACTTCAACACCCGATTGTCAATCTTAGACAGATCAACCAGACAGAAAATTAACAAGGATATCCAGGACTTGAACTCAGACATGGACCAAGCAAACCTAATAGACATTTACAGAACTCTCCACCCCAAATCCACAGAATATACATTCTTCTCAGCACCACATCACACCGACTCTAAAATTGACCACATAATTGGGAGTAAATCACTCCTCAGCAAATGCAAAAGAACAGAAATCATAACAAACAGTCTCTCGGACCACAGTGCATTTAAGCTAGAACACAGAATTCAAAAGCTAACCCAGAACCACACAGCTTCATGGAAACTGAACAACCTGCTCTTGAATGTTGACTAGATAAACAATGAAATGAAGGCAGAAATAAAGATGTTCCTTGAAACCAATGAGAATGAAGACACAACATACCAGAATCTCTGGGACACATTTAAAGCAGTCTCTAAAGGAAAATATATAGCAATAAGTGCCCACATGAGAAGCAAGGAGAGATCAAAAATTGACACACTATCATCAAAATTGAAAGAGCTAGAGGAGCAAGATCAAAAAAACTCAAAACCTAGCAGAAGACGAGAAATAGCTAAGATCAGAGCAGAATTGAAGGAGATAGAGACACAAAAAACCCTTCAAAAAATCAATAAATCCAAGAGCTGGTTTTTTGAAAAGATCAACAAGATAGACAGACCACTAGCCAGATTAATAGAAAAGAAAAGAGAGAATAACCAAATTGATGCAATAAAAAATGATAAAGGGGATATCACCAGAGATTCCACAGATATTCAAACCATCATCAGAGATTATTACAAACAACTCTATGCACATAAACTAGTAAACCTGGAAGAAATGGATAAATTCCTGGACGCTTGCCTCCTCCCAAGCATAAACCAGGAAGAAGCTGAAACCCTGAACAGACCCATAACAAGGTCTGAAGCTGAGGCAGCAATTAGGAGCTTACCACCCACAAAAAGCCAGGGTCCAGACTGGTTCACAGCCGAATTCTACCAGACATACAAAGAGGAGCCAGTACCATTTCTTCTGAAACTATTCCAAACAATACAAAAAGAGGAAATTCTCCCCAAATCATTTTATGAGATGAACATCATCCTGATTCCAAAACCCGGCAGACTCAACAAGAAAAGAAAACTTCAGGCCAATATCCATGATGAACATAGATGCAAAAATCTTCAATAAAATACTGGCAAGCCGATTGCAACAGCATATCAAAAAGCTTATCCACCATGATCAAGTAGGCTTCATCCCGGGGATGCAAGGCTGGTTCAACATACGCAAGTCTATAAACGCAATTCACCACATAAACAGAAGCAAAGACAAAAACCACATGATTATCTCAATTGATGCAGAGAAGGCCTTTGACAAAATTCAACAGCGCTTTATGCTAAAAACCCTCAATAAGCTAGGTATTGACGGAACATATCTCAAAATAATAAAAGCTATTTACGACAAACCAACAGCCAATATCATGCTGAATGGGCAAAAACTGGAAGCATTCCCCTTGAAATCTGGCACTAGACAAGGATGCCCTCTCTCACCACTCCTATTTAAAATAGTACTGGAAGTTCTAGCCAGAGCAATCAGGCAAGAAAAAGAAATAAAGGGCATTCAAATAGGAAAGGAGGGAGTCAAATTGTCTCTATTTGCAGACGACATGATTGTATATCTAGAAGACCCCATCATCTCCAGCCAAAATCTCCTGAAACTGATAAGCAAGTTCAGCAAAGTCTCAGGATACAAAATCAATGTGCAAAAATTACAAGCATTCCTATATACCAATAACAGACTTAAAGAGAGCCAAATAAAGAATGAACTGCCATTTACAATTGCTACAAAGAGAATAAAATACCTAGGAATACAACTAACAAGGAACGTAACGGACCTCTTCAAGGAGAACTACAAACCACTGCTCAACGAAATAAGAGAGGACACAAACAGATGGAGAAACATTCCATGTTCATGGTTAGGAAGAATCAATATCGTGAAAATGGCCATACTGCACAAAGTAATTTACAGATTCAATGCAATTCCCATCAAGCTACCAGTGACCTTCTTCACAGAACTGGAAAAAACCACCTTAAACTTCATATGGAACCAAAAGAGAGCCCACATAGCCAAGTCAATTCAAAGCAAAAAGAACAAAGCGGGAGGCATCACACTACTGGACTTCAAACTATACTACAAGGCTACAGTAATCAAAACAACATGGTACTGGTGCCAAAACAGAGACATAGACCAATGGAACAGAACAGAGGCCTCGGAGGCAACACAACATATCTACAACCATCCGATCTTTGACAAACCTGACAAAAACAAGCAATGGGGAAAGGGTTCCCTGTTTAATAAATGGTGTTGGGAAAACTGGCTAGCCATGTGAAGAAAGCAGAAACTGGACCCCTTCCTGACACCTTATACTAAAATTAACTCCAGATGGATTAAAGACTTAAACAAAATACCTAACGACCTAAAAACCCTAGAAGAAAATCTAGGCAAAACCATTCAGGACATAGGCGTAGGCAAGGACTTCACAACCAAAACATCAAAAGCACTGGCAACAGAAGCCAAAATAGACAAACGGGACCTAATCAAACTCCACAGCTTCTGCACGGCAAAAGAAACTGTCATTAGAGTGAATCGGCAAACAACAGAATGGGAAAAAATTTTTGCAGTCTACCCATCTGACAAAGGGCTGATATACAGAATTTATAAAGAACTAAAACACATTTACAAGAAAAAAACAAACAAGCCCATTCAAAAGTGGGCAAGGGATATGAACAGGCACTTTACAAAAGAAGACATACATGAGGCCAACAAACATATGAAAAAAATGCTCATCATCACTGGTCATCAGAGAAATGCAAATCAAAACTACATTGAGATACCATCTCACGCCAGTTAAAATGGCGATCATTAAAAAATCTGGAGACAACAGATGCTGGAGAGGATGTGGAGAAATAGGAACACTTTTGCACTGTTGGTGGGAGTGTAAATTAGTTCAACCATTGTGGAAGACAGTGTGGCAATTCCTCAAGGACCTAGAAATAGAAATTCCATTTGACCCAGCAATCCTATTACTGGGTATATATCCAAAGGATTAGAAATCGTTCTGCTGTAAGGATACGTGCACATGAATGTTCATTGCAGCACTGTTTACAATAGCAAAGACCTGGAACCAACCCAAATGCCCATCGACGATACACTGGACAGGGAAAATATGGTACATATACACCATGGAATATTATGTAGCCATCAAAAACGATGAGTTCGTGTCCTTTGTAGGGACATGGATGAACCTGGAAACCATTATTCTCAGCAAACTGACACAAGAGCAGAAAATCAAACCGCATGTTCTCACTCATAGGCGGGTGTTGAACAATGAGAACGCATGGACACAGGGAGGGGAGCACTACACACTGGTGTCTGTTGGGGGGAAATGGGGAAGGGATGGGGGATGGGGAGGTGGGGAGAGAAAGCATGGGGAGAAATGCCAGATATAGGTGCAGGGGAGGAAGGTAGAAATCACACTGCCACTTGTGTACCTATGCAACAATCTTGCATGTTCTTCACATTGTACCCCCAAACCTAAAATGCAATTAAAAAAATAGAAGGAAAATGGAAATTTACCAGAAGAGCAAAGGAAACTTTAGATCCCAAGAAGAGAAGGTCGGAAAGCAGTGTGCATCTGAGAAAAAAATCAGCCCTTTTCATAAGCCAATAGAGAGTTTCTCCCAGCAAACAGGTTTATATATGTACCAATCTGCACCAGCTGCCGCCAAATCTTACTTCTAAGTACCACCTACTGGCCTAGAGGTTGAGTGGCACAACACAGTAGAAAATATGCTGACATAAGGGCACAGTACTAGTGAATGAGATAAGCATCCTGAGACTTCTGCCACCCTAGCCCCACTAGAGGCTGTCAGCCTGCCCTCATGTCCCATATATTACATGCCCCATATATCACATGCCCTATACCAAGAATACACAACAGGGAAAGGATAGTCTTTTCTATAAATAGATTTAGTAAAGTTGAATATTTACATGCAAAAAGGAAACAGGAATTTTATCAAATGCCATATATGAACATCAAGTCTAAGTGGATCAAAGACATGAAACCTGAAACCATAAAACTCCTAGAAGAAAACATGGAGGCAAATCTTTATAACACTATATTGCCATCAAACCACTTAGAGACTCTTTGCTGCTGAAAGTACCCAGAACCAAAGCCAAAAGACCCTATGCAACATACATTATAGATATCTCCTTAAGAGAGGGAAAATTCCCATCTAAATGAAAGCAAATTCAACACATAAGGAGATGTATCTTACTCACATGAAAAGGAACTAGAGAAACAACTTTAAAAATATGAAAAACCAAAGGGTTACATTTCCAAAGGGTCACACTAACTCTCCAGAAAGGAATTCTAACCAAAATGAAATATTTGACATACCAGATAAAGAATTCAAAATATTGATTTTAAAGAAGCACAATAAGATCCAAGTGAAAGTTGAAGCCAACACAAATAAATCAGAAAAGAAATTTAGGATATAAAAGAAGAGATAGATATCATTTAAAAAATATACCTTCAGGAAATAAAAATTTGTTGAAAGAATGAGAAAATACAACTGACACTTTTTTACAACTGGCTACATCAATGGAAAAGAGAATTTCAGAGCTAATAGATTTTTCAAATTAATTAGGCAAAATATCAATAAAAACCATTTAAAAAATGAAAATACCCTTTGAGAAATATGAGATTATGTAAAGCATCCAAACCTATGAGTTGCAGGTATTGCAGAGGGAGAAGACATAAAAGTAAAAAGCATGAGAAATATATTTAATGGAATATTTCAGAAAAACTTCCCTGGTCTTAGGAAAGATTTAGTTAACCAGATACAAGAAGTTTAGAGGCCTCTTAGAAGATACATTTCAACAAGAACCTCATGAAGGAATACAGTCATCAGACTATCCAAAGTCTTTATGAAGGAAAAAGTCCTAAGCTTGTTAAGAGAGACGTGATAAATCCCTTCAGAGGCAATTCCATCAGACTAATAGGAGACTTTTCAGCAAAACTTATAAGCATATGAGATTAGGAGCCTATGTTTAGTCTCTTTGTCTATTAAAAATGCCAGTCAAGAGTTTTATACCTTACCAAACAAAGCTTCAAAAGTGAAGCAAAACTAAAGTCTTTCCCAGACAAACAACTACTAAGAACTATTACCATTAGACTAGTCATACAAAAATCCTCAAAAGATTTGTGACCTGGAAACAAAAGGATGATATTCATCATCATAAAAGGATATATAACTACAAAGCTCACAGGTCTTAGAAAGCAATTACACAATTGAAACTCCAAGGCAACTAGATAGCCACACTATGACAGGAACAAAATCTTACATATCAATATTACTCTTAAATATAAAGGCCTAAATGCTCTTTGTAAAAGAAACAAAATGACAAATTGTATTTTAAAGGAAAAAAAGATACAACCAACTGCTACCTATAAGATAGTTACTATTGGCCAAAAACTACTACAGACAAAGTAAAGGGGTAGAAAAAGACACATTATGCAAATGGAAAACAAAAATGAGCATGACCAGCCACCTTCATATCATGTAAGACAGACTATAAGCCAATATCAGTAAAAATTAGAGAAGAATAGAAAACCAAACACCACATGTTCTCTATCACTCATAGGTGGGAGTTGAACAATGAGAACTCATGGACACAGGGAAGGGAACATCACACACGGAGGTCTGTCAAAGGGTGGTGGGGGAAAGGGATAGCATTAGGAGAAATATCTAATATAGATGATGTGTTGATGGGTGCTGCAAACCACCATGATACATGTATACCTGTATAACAACCGGCATGTTTTCCACATGTACCCCAGAACTTAAAGTATAATAAAAAATAAAATAAATTTAAAAAAAAGAATTAAAGGAGCTCTGCTATGTGAAAAAAGAAAAGAGAATCAAATCAAAAACTGAATTCCATTTATAGCAGTCACAAAAAGATGAAAAACTTCTAAATACATTTAAGCAAAGAGGTGAAAGATTTCTACAAAGAAAAGTACAAAGCACTGATGAACACATCCAGGGGCATCATATTGCCTAACTTCAAATTACACTACAAGGCTTTAGTAACTAAAACAATGTGTACTGGTACAAAAAGGGACACATAGATCAGTGGAACAGAATAAAGAACCCAGAAAAAAGCCACATACCCACAACCAACTGATCATCAATAAAGTTGACAAAAATAATGAATCTGAAAAGGACATCCTATTAAAAAAATGTTATTGGGAAAATTGGCTAGCCATATGCAGAAGAATGAAACTGGACTCTTATCTTTCACTTTAGACAAATATTAAGTCAAAATGGATGAAAGACTTAAAAGTAAGACCTGAAACTACACAAATTCTAGAAGAAAGCTAGAAAAAACTCTTGTGGAAATTGGTTGAAGCAAAGAGTTTATGATGAATACTCCAAAATCAAATGTAACAAAAATAAAAATAAACAAATGAGATTTAATTAAACTAAAAGCCTCTGTACAACAAAAGATACAATCAGCAGAGCAAATAGACAACCTACAGAATGGGAGAAATATTTACAAATTATGTCACTCACAAAGGACTAACATCCAGAATCTATTAGGAATTCAAAATCTCAATAAGATACAATCAACCCCATTAAAAACTGAGCAAATACATGAACAGATATTTATCAAAAGAAGTAATAATAAATGAACAACAAACATAAAAATTGCTCAACATCATAAAACATCAGAGAAATATAAGTTAAAACCACAATAAGATGTTATCTCACAACAGTCAGAATGACTAGAATTAAAAGTAA
>NW_016107491.1:1403002-1409106 GCF_001604975.1 Cebus imitator
GCCACCATGCCCAGCTAATTTTTTGTATTTTTAGTAGAGACGGGGTTTCACAAGTTAAAATACTTTTAAAAAGAAAACAAAATAACAAGTCTTGCTGAGAATGTGGAGAAATTGGAACCATTCTGCACTGTTGGTGAGAAAGTAAATGGTGTAGCTGCTATGAAAAACAATACATAGACTCCGTAAAATTTTAAAAATAGAACTACCATATGATTAAGCAATCTCACTTCAAGGTGTTTATCTAAATGAATTGGAATCAGGATCTCAGAGAGTTAGTTGTGTGCCCATGTTCATTGCAATATTAAGTCACAGTAGCTAAGATGTGGACTCAACTTAATTGTCCATTAAGAAATGAGTGGGTAAAGAAAATATGGTACTTATAGACAATGGAATATTATTCAGTTTTACAAAGGAAGGAAATTTTGTCATCTGCTACAATATGAATGAAACGTTAGGACATTATACTAAGTGAAACAAGCCAGGCACATAAGGAGAAATGATGCATGATTACACTTACATGGGATATCTAACGTGGTCAAACTCACAGAAACAAAGTAGAATGGTGATTGCCACAGCCTAGGAGGAGAGAAATGTGGAGTTGTTGTACAATGTGTACAGACTTTCAGCCAGGCAAAATGAAAAAAACTCTAGAGGTGTGTTGTGCCACAATGTGCAAACAATTAACAATACTGTATATACTATACACTGAAAAATTTGTTCAAAGAGTAGAATTCATGCTATGTCTTTTTTTTTTTTAACAATAAAAAAGTCATGTGAAGATGTGTGTTTTGTTCACTGTTCATCTCCTGGTCTTGGGCAGTGGCTATCAAATGTTAGGCACTCCATATATATTTTTAGAATGGACTGATGAATGAATGAATACATATCCTGGCCCCAAAGCCACTTGAGACTGATAAAATCTCAAATTACCATTGCTTTCTTAAATGCCTGGTGGTATAGACCTGCCTTCTGACCCTCATCCTCCGGGTAAACTTGCACAAGCATCTCTGGAGCTGTTTCCTCATTATCTTCGGGATAATAATATGTATCTCCAAATATGGGGCAAAAACCTACTGGATGATATGCATAGAGCTCTGAGTGTGCTGACCTGCATGGAGTACATGCAACACTCCTCACCCCCTTAAATAGCAGAATCATGTTCTCCATCACTCTCAACATCCATGTTCTCATCAATAACCTGCAACACCTTGACCCTGATGACAGAGCTCTGTACTCACATGATCTCACCCAATCATTGTAGCAGAAATTTTAGAGAAATAGGGGCCAAGGTGTCTCTTTTTCTCATTTTAAAAGCACATCAACTGAAACTACAAAATGTTTACTCAACATCACACAGGGGAAAGTAGGAATAGCTGGACTGATGGATACCAAATCTTATCATTTTGTTCTGGCTTCATTTCTCAATTTCCCCTCCCACTTCCCCTCCCACTAATCCAACTACCATCAAATGCTGTGGACTTTTCCTGCTAAACAACTCCAGAGGCTTCTACCTCTTCATGCCAGCTCCTCTCTCACCAGGCCTCCTGACTTCCTACTATGTATTCACACTACACCCTCCAGGAACTTTCCAAAACGTGAATCTCACCATGCCTCTCACTGCCTTGAATCCTTTGTGGCTTCTTGCTGCTCTGGTTAATATCTTTACATGGCGGGCAAGGGCCTCTATATTCTGAGCCCAAATGATGTCTCCAGCCTTGTCCTGCATCTTGTTCCTGTCTCTTAGCTTTATCTGCATGCATCTCTCACTCGCTGCTGGAGAAATGAGACTTGCCTGATATACTCCATCAGAGTGCAGTTGTGGGTTCCCTGTACAGCCATGTGCTTGCCTGTGAGCTTTTTCATTACGTCTTTTCCACGAGGACATGGTCCTTGCCAGGCTGGTTTACTACTATATAAAATGGTACTCAGCATGCAGCAGCTGCTCATTGTGTTCACCGAATACATGAATGGATGAACATAGAAATAAATGAAAGCACACAAGGGCACATGCACATATACTTCTGCACTTGGAGCCTCTGTGCAGGTGTCGACAGGGTATTTCCTGTAGCTGACAAGAACAAATTCCATCACCCAGACTGGCCTCAGCCCCTACCCACACCTTCGTGTTCCTTTAACTCTCAGGCCCAAACAGCTCCTTTCTTCTCAAAGACAGCATACAAATGCCTGTTTGGCATTTGTTGTTGGCTGGGTTCCATGTTACCTGGGTGGAATTCTGTTCCATGACACTAGTCCCTTGGGAGACATCCAGGAGGGCAAACTGCACAGGAAAAGCTTCCTAGAAAATTGTAAGATTTGAAAGTTGGTTCTTTTAGTGAATTGAATTGAGAAGAAAACACATGAAGAAGGTTAAAGCAGTGAGGACTTTCATCACTCTTTGGCCTTTTAAAATAAAATATATTTTTTAAACTGTGGTAAAAATATGCATAGCATAATATCATCACCAGCCATCTCCAGAATCTTTTACCTCTTTCAAAAACTGAATCTCCATACCCATGAGACATAACTCCCTATTTCCTCCTCTCCCAGTAGTCTACTTTCTGTCCCTATGATTCTGAATATTCTAAGTAGATTCTCTAAGTGAAATCAAACAATATTTTTCCCATAGTGTCTGATTTATTTCACTTAGCTTCATGTTCTTGAAGTTCATCTGTGTAATACCATGTTGCCAAAATTTTTTCCTTTTGAAGGGTGAATAATACTTCCTTGTCTTTATATCTCATTTTGCTTGTTCATTCATGTCAATGGCAATCCACACTTGGGTTGCTTCCACCTTTTGACTGTTGCGAATAACGTTGCTATGCACATAGGTGTACAGATGCCTAATCGAGTCACTGATTTCAATTCTTTTGAGTATATACGCAGAAATGGAATTGCTGAATCATGTAGGAATTCTATTTTTTATTTTTTGAGGCACACCGTTCTGTTTTCCATAGTGGCTCCACTATTTTACATTCCCACTAATACTGAAAAGGCGTTCACATTTCTCCCATGCTCCCCATCACTTGTTTTGTTTTTTAGAACAGTAGCCATCATAATAGGTTTGAGATGGTGTCTCAATGTAGTTTGGATATGCATTTCCCTTATGACTCATGATGTTAAACATCTTTTTGTCTGTATTTTCATTCTCTGGAGAGATATAAAATGAAAAGTCATTTACCAAGTTAAAAAAGTCATCATGTTTACTTCATCGTCCTTTTTATGATTTTCTCTGAATCATCACTGATGATACTTAAAGATAACTATAATATTATTTGCAGTCTTCAGTACATTGCTATACTTTCAAATTTTTTAAACAGCTAAATTTAATGACCTATCCTAAGTTTCTTCTTTTTTCTCTAACTTTACCCATGTTTTTTCTAACCAACATATGTATCTGCTTTTCTTAAACAGAGCAACTCATTCAATCTATTTACACCAGTTTTTTTCTTCCTTTTGTTAACTTCATAATTTCTTATTGGCATTGACCTCTCTCACACAATATTTTTATACTCCACTTTCTTATTTGTAATACTTTTGCTATTATAAAATGTGTCTATTGTCATGGTTGTAAAACATATTTTATTTTACATGTCAAAAAATAACTCCTGCCTATTTCACACAAAGAATATTTTTGTATGGAATTGAAATTAAATTCTCATATATTCTCAAGGTTGACTAGGGAATTGTTTCTTCCCATTTAACTTCTTGAACTTATAGTATGATTTGAACCATTAATTTACTGAAGTGTATATTAAAAAGTAGGAAAAAGAGGTCTATTACATTCTTACTAATGTTATCAGAAATGTTATCAGCGAAACTTCAGGAAAGAAAGCGATAGGCGATAAAGGCCTAGGGATATAATTCCCACTCACTATTTCCACTCACACCCCTTTTCTCTCTCTTCAGTTCCCCTATTTCCCATACTAATATGCCCATCCCCACTGGAAAAAAAAAAAGGCGGAGGAAAAGGGTTTCAGTGAAAGAAGTGTAATGTAGCTAGCTATTGAAGGAACCTGGAAGACTCAGGCCTGCATTATCACAAGGAAACAAATGTGAGAAAAGAAAACTCAATGAGAATACAATAGGAAGAACCAAAGAAAATAGTCTAAGCAACAGAATAACACAAGAAAACATTCTTAATAGGAGGAAACAGGCACAGCTCTTGAGCAGTTGATTAATAAGAATTATAGGCCATCTAGGTTTCTGATTTTGAAAATGATATTTTGTAGAGTAAAATTTAAAACAGAAAGCAATCATTATAAACAAGTTTCTTCCCTCCAAAAACTTTTTGTTGGGCTCTCTGCAATGCTAATGTCATAACTGCAGCCTCTAAATCTGCACCTCATTCACAAGTGTTACCCGCAGCACATGCCTTAAGTGAGCCCCAGAGTACAGTTTTTCTTGCAGCCCTCCACCCCACACCACAACAGAATACTCACACTCTGAAACTCCACAAAGATAAGGCTGCGGAAAGTGCCTCAGCAAAAAGTGCCTGCTGTCCAATCTATGCTGTCAGTCTAACTAATGGCCATGTTACAGGACCCTCAGATTCTTCCTCTACCTGTGCTCAAACACCATCCGCTCCTATATCCTCAAATATTTTATGGCATTAAATATCTCTTCTTCATGATTAAGTCCTCTTTTCCTCTTTCTTTTCTTTTTTGTTTTTCTTTCTTTTTTGTGACTATTTCCTTTGGAATTGGATGAAGCAAAAAAAACAACTCCCACAGTTTTATGATTTCCTATAACGTATTTCCATCTGTTTCCGTTCCTCATAGTTGAACATCTTGAACTTTCTACATGCATTGTCTATAGTCCCTTTTTCTTATTCAAATCTCCATGCACTGCAGTCCACCTTCTTCCCCATTACAAAGAAACTACTTTCACACACTTCTCTAATGACCGCCTGGATTCAAAGTGCAATGTACGTATTTAATTACTGTTCTTCTTTCCCTTCTCTAGGACCTCTCTTTTCACTTTCATGATGTCATGAAGAAACAGCATCTTGGAACCCACCCAGCCCTTGATTTTCAAGACACCATTTTCTATTATTTGGATTTTTTTGTCAGTTTTAGGCTTAATAGTATCTTTGGCTTGTTTTTTCCCAGCATTCCTTAAAGACAAATGTTTTGCTCTTCTATCCTTGGCTTTTTTTGTGTGTTAATTATTTACATTCTCTCTGGCTTTAACTAAAATGTGTACACTAATGATTTCACATCTCTTTTAATGGTCCAGAAATTTTTTTTGAAAATTTAGAGCTATGCTTCCAAATTCCTGCCATACTTTAACACTTAGAAGTCACATTTGCACTTCAATTCAGTATGGCTAGCACTGAACTTCTCATCTCTAACCCTGTTCCTCTTTCAGTTGTCTTCATCTTGGGTAATCACATCATCTACTCAGCCAAGTTGAAAATGATCCTCAGTACTCTCTTTACTAAGTCCTTCCCTCAATAACGTATTATTAAGCCCTGTAGATTCTACCTCCTAATTATCTCTTAAATTGGACAACAGCCCTGCTGCTTTCAATTCATCATCAATTTATTGCTAATGTTTGAAAAAAATCATGTTGAAGGTGATATGGCAAGGGCTTTTGTTTATTATCATCATTATTTACTTTACTGCTATTATAATCACTCACCCTGTTTTAAATCCATGCAATTACTACAGATTATCTTTCAGTGTTCTTCATCATCTAATTACTGACTTCTCTAGCTTCATTTTCCTATACTGTCTGATAGAAGCCCTACGTTTAGTGAGGTGCTTTTTCTTCTTGTTCTTTTAACATAACTACTCAAATTCTTGTTCTTCTTATGTAACTACTCAAAAGTCTGTTAAAAGCTCATTTCATCCCAGCGCTTTGGGAAGCCGAGGCGGGTGGATCACGAGGTGAAGAGATTGAGACCATCCTGGCCAACATGGTGAAATCCTGTCTCTACTAAAAATACAAACAAATTAGCCGGACGTGGTGGCACATGCCTGTAATCACAGCTTCTTGGGAGGCTGAGACAGGAGAATCGCTTGAACCCAGGAGGTGGAGGTTGTGGTGAGCCGAGAATGAGCCATTGCATTCCAGCCTGGGCAACAAGAGCGAAAAACTGTCTT
>NW_016107491.1:1409136-1412093 GCF_001604975.1 Cebus imitator
AAAAAAAAAAAAAAAAAAAAAAGCTCATTTCAAAAATTACTTATTCTAGAAGGACTAGCAGGAAAAGAAGCAAAAGGAAAGATCACAAAGGGACAGGAGAATTTCACAGAATATTGAGACATTCTATATCTTAATTGAGTGGAGGATTCACAAGCAATTGTCAAAAGTCATCAATCTGTAGAGTAAATGTGTCCATTTTATTATATGTAAATTATACCTCAATAAATTGATTTAAAAATTATTATTATTTATTTTTTTTTAATATGGAACGCTTCATGAATTTGCGTGTCATCCTTGCGCAGGGGCCATGCTAATCTTCTCTGTATCGTTCCAATTTTAGTATATGTGCTGCCGAAGTGAGCACTTAAAAATTATTTCATACAGAAAATTTTCAGTAACTCCTTTCTTCCCAGGCTGAGAAATGTGACCATATGTGAGCATCCAGAACACATGCATATAATCTCTGCAGAACACTTATACTATTTTTGTCTTGTCAAGTGCCGAACATATTATGAATCTCGCTATAAATTCTAGGACACTCTTTTCTAAATCTTTAGCTCCAACATCTAGTATAAGACCTAAACACAGCAGGACTTCAAAGCATGTTTACAGAATGAGTGAATTAATTAATTACACATTGAGTATTTAAAATATCTATTACCCACAAATGTCTTTTACTTTCATAATCTTGACACATTAATATTCATTTTTCAAAATTCCACCTGGGTATCTTATACATGAAGACTTTTCTATCCCCTTCCTCATTACACTACTTTTCTTTTTCTTTTATTTCAGCTTTTATATATGGGGCAACTTTGGGGAATGGTTGGGGAATGATTAGAATATGTTATCAGAATACTGGGATCAACACAGATGAATCCAGGAATTAAAATAGGAAGATCCAAGTAAACAGTTTAGACTAAAATAACCTGAAAGTTAAAAAGAAGTTAGGCAAACTAATGCTTTAGCTTAAGGCTATACTATCTTACTGATAAGTGTATTATTGGTAAATAATTTACTCAGTTGACAATTTAGGGGTGTGAGAATTAGGAACGACTAATTCATATTATAAATTCAGATTGAAATTTGGTAAATTGTAGAAATATATGAGTAAGCAGTTATAACTGATTGAAGGATTAAGAACACATGTTGTGTGATATATCTAATTGATACAATCAAATATGAGAATGCTGCACACAATTTCTAGTTAGTAACCATTGTATTTAATCGTAGGATTAATAATCATATTAATGTTCTGAAATAAAAATTTCAAAATTGTGCATATTGCAAACAAGACTTATTCTCACTCTGTGGGAAACAAGTTTCCAAGGATCAATTATGGACTGTCATCCATTAATAACAAATAATATCTGCACAGCACTGAATACCAAGGACATCTGGAACTGGAAAAACTGTGATGACAATATGGAACTACAAATATCAACAGCATGTCCATCACCAAGTACACCAAGAACCTTGACCAGAAAGAACCATAATGCTCACTGGACAGAGATACTTACAGGGCCTATTACTAATATATACCAGCCTACAAAGTGCCAAGGCGTGTGATCCTGTAAGAAACACATCCTTACCAGCAGGCAAGGCTCCTGGGGTTATAGATGGGCTAGGGGAACCATTTTATAATGTGAGGAATATAAAGTCAAGTGACCTGGCCTCAAGGTATCATACAAGCAGTCATGTGGTTGACAGTTTGCTTTCATAATCCACTGACATAAAGCATCTTTGTTCTTGAATTAGGAAGAGATACAAAGTGCAATATATTCTCCCCTAATATATATATAATATATATATATGATACTATATATATATATAATATATATATCATACTATATATATTATATATATGATACTATATATATATTACATATATATGATACTATATATATATATTATATATATATATAATATATATATATTATATATATATATAATATATATATACATATATAGTATCAATTGAATGGTCAAGTAAGTTGTAAATGAATAAATGATACATATTATTGGAGAATAGTTCCATTAGAGAAGGCAGGTTTTTTTTTTTTTTTTTTTTTTTTATAACAGCTTTTATTTTAACTTCAGGGACACATGTGCAGGATTGCAGGTTTGTTACATAGGTAAACATGTACTACAGCGGATTGCTGCACAGATCATCCCATCACCTAGGTATGAAGCATAGCATCTATCAGCTATTCTTCCTGATGCACCCCTCTTCTCACCCCCGAACAAGCCCCAGTGAGTATTGCTCTTAACTATGTGTCCATGTGTTCTCATCATTCAGTTTCCACTTATAAGAAGCAACACATGGTATTTTGTTTTCTAATCCTGTGTTAGTTTGCTGAGATAATGGCTTCCAGCTTTATCCATGTCCCTGCAAAGGACATGATCTTGTTCCTTTTATGGCTGCATAGTATTTCATATTGTATATGTACCACATTTTCTTTTCTCAGTCTGTCCTTGACAGACATTTCTTTGCTATTGTAAATAGTGCTGTATAAACATACATGTGCATGTATCTTTTTTTCCCATGTATTTATTTTATTGCATTTTAGGTTTGGGTGTACATGTGAAGAACATGCAAAATTTTTGCATAGGTACACACGTGGCAGTGTGATTTGCTGCCTTCCTCCCCATCACCTACATCTGGCATTTCTCCTCTTGCTATCTCTCCCCAGCTCCTCACCCCGCACTGTCCCTCCCCTATTTCCCCTCAACTGACCCCAGTGTGTAGTGCTCCCCTCCCTGTGTCTATGTGTTCTCATTGTTCAACACCCGCCTATGAGTGAGAACACGCAGTGTTTGATCTTCTGCTCTTCTGTCAGTTTGCTGAGAATGATGGTTTTCAGGTTCATCCATGTCCCTACAAAGGACCCAAACTCATCGTTTTTGATGGCTGCATAATATTCCATGGTGTATATGTGCCACATTCTCCCTATCCA
>NW_016107491.1:1417528-1419072 GCF_001604975.1 Cebus imitator
TCTCAATCCAGAGTTTCTGGTTGCTGTTCTTTTGTGGGTGTGGGGCCAGCTGAGCCTGATCGCCTGGCTCCCTGCCTCAGAGCCTTTTTTAAGCTGGTGTTCCAGTCACCTGTTGAAGAGGTGCCGGGGTCTGTTTGTTTTCCCCTGCAGCCACTCACTGCGCTGGCTTAAACAGTGGCACTGAGGTTTGTGGCGCTTTTTTTTTTTTTTTTTTCCTGCCCTGGAATCTACAATCCTGGTTCTCTGTTCAGTGCCCTTTTTAAACAGACTAATGGGCGACTTCCCGTGGCTCCAATCGCCAGCCAAAAGGGCACCCGGACTGGTGTATTTTGTACGGAGAACCAGAGAACCGCTGCTCCAGGGCGCCGACAAAGCAGCCGCGAGGGGCAAAGCAGCGGCGCCGGCCGGCACAGCTGCGCTGGCCGAAACAGCTGCACTGGTGACCTGTGGAGCTCCTCTGCCTGGGAATTTCCTAGTCTGTGGGCAATAAAAATGCAGCGTCCAGTCACCCTCTGCGCTTTCACTTGGAGCTGCAATCGTGAGCTGTTCCTAAACGGCCATCTTCCTGAGCATGTATCTTTATAATAGAATGATTTATATTTCTTTGGGTATATATCCAGTAACGGGATTGCTAGATCAAGTGGTATTTCTGCCACTAGGTCTATGAGGAATCACCATACTGTCTTCCGCAATGGTTGAACTAATTTACACAACTACCAACAGTGTAAAAGCATTCCTTTTTCTCAACAACCTCAAAAACTTATCTGTGGTTTTTTGACTTTTTATAATTGCCACTCTGATTGGTGTGAAATGATATCTCATTGTCGTTTTGATTTGCACTTCTCTAATAACCATCGATGTTGAGCTTTCTTTCATATGTTTGTTGGCTGCATGTATAGAAAACAGAATTTTTGAAATCTCAAATGTACCAATTATTGTTTATTCTCAGCCTATAGTTTATCCTAAAGGAAAACCTCTGGATCTCCAATCAATGTAATTTTAACTCATATTTAGACCACATGATCCAGCATGTGCAACAGATTGAACTAAATAAAAATGGATAAATCATCCAAAGGCAGCTAATCCTCAGGTTGAACAGTCATCTACGATGTCTAGCATGTAAGTGAGATTGGCCACTGTAATTATTAGCTTTGGATCTGACATGTCAAACAAGGGTATCAAGGTATTTGATAGATGTTGAAACTGAATAGTCATTATAAAGAGAAAACTGAGTGACAAAATGGTTGTAAAAGGCTTGATAAACTGAAGCTATAAGAGTATCAAAATTATAAGTAAGAAAAATAATAAGACAGAGAAAAATACAAAGAGGGTGAAAAAACTAAATGGTAAACACAGGAGTATGGAAATATGCAGCTATGTATCAGTTATTTTAAAAAGCCACCAATTCTAATATCTATATTCAGCTCCATTCTAATAAGCTGTTTTTGTATCCAGCTTTTTCTGTATTCCTCGTTTACATGTATCTTCGCTAAAACCCTGTAATATCCTAAAGTAATTAAGACATATATTCTTGAAGCAAAAAA
>NW_016107491.1:1421232-1438771 GCF_001604975.1 Cebus imitator
TGTGCAGAACACACAGGTTTGTTGCATAGGTATACACATGCCATGGTGGTTTGCTGCACCTATCATCTCATCATCTACTTTAGGAGATTTTCCTAATGCTATCCCTCCCCAAGACCCCCAGTTCCCGACAGGCCCTACTGTGTGATATTCCCCTCCTTGTTTCCATGTTCAATTACCACTTATGAGTGAGAGCATGCAGTATTTGATTTTCTATTCCTGTGTTAGTTTGCTGAGAATGATGGTTTCCAGCTTCATCCATGTCCCTGCAAAGAGCATAAACTCATCATTTTTATTCTACCTTTTATCATTTAAAAAATTTTTGTTAAAAATTAAGATAAACCCCACGTTATGACAAGCTTACATAGGGTCAGAATCATCCACATCGCTGTCTTTGACTTCCAAAGCTTGTCTTACTAGAAGGTTTTCAGAGACAATAACAGGCATAAAATTCTCTTTTCCTTTGATGACATAAAATTCTCTTTTCCTTTGATGATAATGCCTTTTTCTGGAATATCTCCTGAAAGACCTATGTAAGGCTGTTTTATAGTTAATCTATTTTTAGTAAGTAGGAGTACACTCTATAATAATGATAAAAAGTATACTTTAGTAAATGCATAAAACACTAACATAACGGTTTATTATCAAGTAGCATATACTCTATACAAGTGTATGTGCTATTATTTTATAGGACAGGTAG
This sequence comes from Cebus imitator, assembly GCF_001604975.1. Taxonomy (NCBI): domain Eukaryota; kingdom Metazoa; phylum Chordata; class Mammalia; order Primates; family Cebidae; genus Cebus; species Cebus imitator. Next base: position 1,421,930 of record NW_016107491.1, read on the forward strand.
CATAGTACGTTTCTTTACACCAGTATCACTCCAGACATATAAATGTGATGTGCTATAATGTTACTGAAGCTACAATGTCACTTGATCATAGGAATTTTTTAGCTTGATTATGATCCATGGAAACACCATCTCACATGTGGTCTCTCATTGGCTGAAACTTTGCTGTACAGTGCATGAGTATATTAATGAATATACTGATTGTTTCCCCTAGAAAATGTGCTTTGTATATATTGCTATTAATGGTAATCTTGCTTTAAATATCTGTATTAAGGGAGCCTTTCTTGAATTTAATAAGGTTGAGGGTCCCTAATCCAATAATTTGAAATCAAAAATGCTCCAAAAACAAAATTGTAAGATCTGAATCATGTTTGGTTGAGGCGTTTTGGATAAGGGACACTCTCCCTATACAATGGTTAGTCCAATTAACTCTATGCTAAGTAGGAGCTATTTGAAATTTTTAGAGCTTTGCACTTCTAGATATACAGAGGGTTAAAATACAAACCAAAAATATCATAATTACACAGTGTCTTTTAAAAAAAAACTCTTCTTCAAATTTGAGACTATATTAGCTTAGCACCAAACGTTTCCTGCCTCACCCTTCTGGATAGTGCTCTGTTTTCTTATTTTAAAATGTTTTGAGCCAGACACGGTGGCTCTCCCTTGTATGCCCACCACTTTGGGAGGCAGAGGCGGGTGGATCACGAGGTCAGGAGATTGAGATCATCCTGGCTAACATGATGAAACCCTGTATCTACTAAAAAANAAAAAAAAGAAAACACACACACAAAAATTAGCCGGGTGCGGTGGTGAGCGCCTGCAGTCCCAGCTACTCGGGAGGCTGAGCAGGAGAATGGCTTGAACCTGGCAGGCGGAAGTTGCAATGAGCCGAGATTTCGCTACTGCGCTCCAGTCTGGGTGACAGAGGGTGATGTTAAAATTTTCTCAATGAAAAAATAATTTCACAGCTATTTATTTATTTATTTGAGATGGAGTTTCCCTCTTCTCACCCAGGCTGGAGTGCAATGGCTCGATCTTGGCTCACTGCAACCTCCACCTTCCGGGTTCAAGAGATTCTACTGCTTCAGCCTCCCGAGTAGCTGGGACTACAGGCGCCCACCACCACGCCCGGCTAATATTATGTATTTTTTTTTTTAGTATTTTTGCCCAAGTGATCTTACCAACCAAGTCTTACCCAGTGGCCTTCCCAGGTAGTCTTTTCTTTTTTTTAGATGGAGCCATGCTCTGTCTCCTAGACTGGAGTGTGGTGGCGGTGGCGCAATCTCAGCTCAGTGCCGCCTCCCATTCCCGTGTTGAAGCGATTCTCTTGCCTCAGTCTCCCAAGTAGCTGGGATTACAGGCATGCACCACCTACCCAGCTCATTTTTGTATATTTAGTAGAGTCGGAATTTCACCATGTTGGCCAGGCTGGTCTCCAATTCCTGATCTCAGGTGATCCACCCGCCTCGACCTTCCAAAGTGCAGGGAATACAGGTATGAGCCACCGCTGCCAGCCCACAACTATTTATTTTTGATACATTTTATGCAATTGATATTATCTGCTTCCTCGCAATTTTATCAAAACAGTTTATATGAACTTAAGATCAATATTTACATTAGGCAAATTTTTATATACTTCATTTTAGATAAAATCAATTCAGTCATTTGTCATTTACTTCCAAGGCACATTTTGTAACATTTTAGCTAAAGTTGTATTTTATTGCTCTTCGATAACTATATATAAACTGTCACACATTTGAAAATTCATCCTAATTAAGAGTTATGTCTTTTTAGCTTCCAGATTCTACTTCACAAATAAAGTGTAAAAGTTAATAAATCATATGGTTTTAAGGTCAAAATATTTATTATATATACATATATGTATAACTTTATATATGTAATATGTATATTAATTGTAAAGCAATTACAAATGTAAATTATTATCATATCTCCTACTCATCAAAAAATATTGAAATGGTTGCATACTTCAATTTTCATTGATATCCTGAAGAAATTTTAAGAAAACAATTTATTGAATAATCTGTTCAATTGTTCTCTAAACTTTAGTGATTCTGAGATACACCTGGCAGGCATCTTAAAATGCGTATCTCTAGACCAGACCCATAGACATTTAGATAAGACTGCTCTCTTTGGGAGCAATAAATCTTCATTCCTAACAAAAATTTCAAGTTAGATGAGCTATAGATATCCATGGACCTTAGTCAGTGTATCACAAAAGAATACCAAGTAAAGCTTATACAAAAGTATTTTAGTTAGTTTAAGAATCTTTTCCAAAGTTCATAAATGATATATTAAGAACCATTCCTAGCATAAAAGAAATTCTACAAAATCTGTCAAGCACATTTGTAAATATAAAGAGTATGAAATGACCTATGTGTGGTATGCTGTTTATTTAATTCTGACTTCTAATTATATATAATCTTATTTTAAAGAATTGTACATGTACAAGAAGGAATTATAGCATACTGCAAGATGATATAAAATGGAGTGCTAATTTGGATATGATTAGGGAATAAATTACATTATATGCAAAATAAATACACTTGAATTATGTTAACTTTGAATAATCAGTGAAGACTCCATAAATAGAAATTGATCCAGACTTCAAATAGCTGACTGGTTTTCCATAGAAGAAGAAAAAAGAAAAAAAATGAGGCCAATGTGAAAGAAATGAAAAGGCTTTCTACAAGAACTAGAAAAAAATACTGTAAAAGAAACTATGGCTTACAGCAAGAAAGATCAATTGTCTGTGAACACATGAAGCCATTCAAACAGAAAGGAAGCTCACTGTAAAAAGAGTATTACAACAGACACCATGTAAACAGAGTACATGCCAAAACACCTGAAATGATGGATAGCACCTTTTAGCCACATAATCATAATTAATTTTCATGATTTCTAAATTTTAGTATTAATAATCAGTTTTTAAAATAATATTTGTTAAATATAATAATTTCTTCCAAAGTCATTCGACTAGAGCTTTCATTTCTCTAATTCCAAATTATGACATAAGGAAATGAAATTTCTTACTATAAGAGGAATCAAAATCAATATGTAAATAATGTGATTTGTGAATGATTTAGAAAATAACAACTTATTGCATAAGACTTATAAAATAAATTGAAACATTATTTTTTGTAATGCCGGCCATGACATTTTCAACCTGTATAACCCTCTAATCTATGTTATACAGCGTTGCTGTTAAACAGTTTCCTGTAATCTAATTGTTTCTATAGCATCACTAGATCATGTTTTAGTTACAACTAAAGTCATATTAGTATTCTCCCTGTGTTTGTGTCTGCTGAATCCTAAATGATTCAGCAGACACAAACACAGGGAGAATATTAATATGACTTTATTTGAGAACAAACTAATATAGCTAGTAATATTTAAATGTCATAATTTTTAAAACCCAAAATATCTACCCTTGTGTTAGTTACATAAATTGACAACTTTTAAAAAGGTTTTTATTTAAAACATTCTAGACCTAGAATTTCATTATCAACAACCATACTAAGCTGTGACTCTCCCTAAAGATATTGCAAAGTATAGAGAGTATGTGATGATATTCGACAAGGACCCTGATCTTGGGGGATTCAAAAACAAAATAAATAAATTAGTTCTTAGTTATCTTTTCATCTCCATGTTTTGGCAAAAATTAGTCACTCAATAAATACTAATTGAATTAATAAATGGTGACTAGAAAGACAAATAACAAATACAACGTAGCACAACTCAAGTGTAACTAAATTATAGGCTCTTATAATTAGTCATCCTACCTAGGCTGTCAACGCTAGCCTCAGGAAAGTAATGGAAGGTATGGTAGACTCCAAAGGAGGTAAAGGACTTAGATCAACAGCAAAAAAAAAAAAAAAAAAAAAAAAAAAAAAAAAAAAAAAAAAAAAAAAAAAAAAAAAAAAAAGTAGAGAATTTTAAGGGAACCTCTACAGGCAAGAGTGTTCAAACAAACTCCAGCCAGTTTGGCTGGAGCAAAGGATGTACTAAGGAAAATGATGGAAAATAAATTCAATGCATTCCCTAAAACTATCTAATTATCTTAACAGAGAGCAGTTACAGACAGTCTCCAATTTATGATAGTTCATCTTACAATTTTTTGACTTTATGGTGGTACGACGGCTATCTGCATTCAGGAGGGACCATACTTCCAGTACCCATACAACAATTCTGATTCATTTTCAGTGTGATAATAGATTACATGAGGTATTCAGCACTTTATTATAAAATAGGATTTGTGTTAGATGATTTTGCCTAACTTTAGGCTAATGTAAGTGTTCTGAGCATGTTTAAGATAACCTGGGCTAAACCATGATGTTTGCTAGGTTAAATGTAATAAATGCATTTTCAACACAGTATTGTAAACTTATGACAGGTTTATTAGGATGTCAGCCCATTGCAAGTTGAGGAGCATCTGTACATTCATTTAGAAGATTTTTTTACTATAGTATTTGTCATACTTTTAAATCATATAATATACTTTGCATTTCTCAAAGGGACACTGAGAAAGCATGTATTTGTTTTGTTTTGTTTAGTTGTTTCTTTTCCTAAGTATGCTTGAAGTACTGAGTTATGAGATGGAAGTTGGACTGTAGAGGGTTTTGAATATCAAATCCAAAAATAGGGTAAGATCCTTACACCATAGGGAACCATTTCAGGGGAATCTTATTGGCAAGGTTATTTTGTGTCAAATGCATTTGTTAAAGATACTGCTTTTACAGTGGTGGCAAAGATGAATCCTTGGCATGGATGAAGTCCAATGTTTCAGAACATGACTCAAAACACGTTTAAACTATTTTTTGCCCAATATGTTTAAAACACTTGGATGAATATTTATTAGTCTCTAATAACAAAAAAGATTTCCCATTTCAATAATGTTAAACTTCAATAAAATATTAAAATATTGGCCAAAATAGAAACCTAAATTAAATGAGAATAGCCTGTTTCTCTCTTAGCTGTGATGGAGTTGACTATAATCTTAGCACCCAAAGTTTGCATCTATAGAGACATAAAGTGATTTGCTGAGATAGTACAATATTGCTGACAAACATCTTATAAGGGGTAAATAAGAAAATGAGGTCACAAAGTATTGTTAATAAAATTATTGTCTTGTATCTATTATATGGTATTTTAAAATAGCATAATTCATTACAATATTTTCTCCATTTACTTAAACAACAGTAACTTTTGCTTTAAGTCTGTATATATAAACTTATATATAAAATTTTTAAAAATTTATAACCTTAGATATATTTTTACAATAACCCATTACAATTTCCTTTGTGCTAGAATATAATTCTCTACTTTCTAAAATTATCATTCACTTTCAAAAAATATTTTTACCAGTGTATCTCTTTATTTCAAAATACATGACCCATGGGGATGTTAATCCTCTGATGGTAAGTCAATATTAGAATGAAGAAAAAAAAGGAATTTTTATCAAATGCAGTTTTCCATCCTTTTCCTAGAGAAGGAGCTTTGTCATTTTTGGATTCTTTTTGTTCTATTCATAAATACTCCTAGAGTATTTTCTTTGTAAAGCAACTTTGTAAATATGTATAAATGAACAGAAAGAACTCCCAACTATTCCTCAGACTGATACAGAACTTCAAATTTTGCTGTAGAATATGATTAAATTAAAGTAATCCCTCAGGGAAGAAATTTAGTGGTCGTTTACCTAAATATATTTTTGTGAAGATCAGTAGCCAGAGAAAGTTAAAACTATCCACAAAATAACAGTATTGAGATATTTTTATACAACTTAAAAATATTAAAGATAAGAGTTTTGAAATTCTCAAACTTTAAAATATACTATGTGGACTATAAAGTCAAATCGTCTAATTTAATAGACAGAAATGTAATACAATCTTTAATAACATAAATTTTATTTTGTCATTTTCACAATTCCTTTACACTGATTAATGTGATTATTTTAGATATAGAACCTTTTTAATACAACATAATGCACAACTTTAAGTTTTTCATTTCTTTAAACAACAAGATTTTGTTGCATATGCCCTAGAAATCGGCCACTATGAATGATAAAATAATAAGGCATTGATTTAGCATTCGAGAAACACCAAATCAAGCAGTGGGGATTAGAAGTTTACTAATAACCACAAGTCAAGTCAGATATGAATTAAATGAATGTAGGTAAAGTGACACCAAGATGGGAGAGTGAAATTATCTCCAACTGGGAATCAGGACAATTTTTGTGAAAGAGTTGACATCTTAGGTGACTACTGAAGGCGAGGCCAAAACACTTAGGGATGAAGGTCATTTCATACAGGACAGGAAAAAAGAGGCAGAAAAGAAAATGTGGGAAGATGGAAAAACATACAGGGGACATAAAGTTGTTCATTTGGGTTTGAGAATTGGATTCATAAAATGCATTGCAATGCGAGATGCAATTGGAAGAGTTGATTGGAATTTGATTTTGGATGGTATAACTATATAACCAAAAATAATACAATTTTGAGAGTAAAAGGGGCACTGTTAATAATTATACCAGGACAAAAGAGAGACTGAAATAGACTACTTCAAGCATACAAGGGTGTATGGATATGCTATTTATAGAAGGTCTTTAATCCCAGACTGGTGTGTTTAAACTTAGCTTTATAGGCAATGAGGAATAAAAAAGTATTCACATATATATAAGGTGCTTTAAAATGAAAATTGTATATAATGGAAAAATAATATAAGCATGAAGAATAGCTAGGAGTCTATGGAGGGTAATCACCACTCTTTCTGAATATAGTATATTCATAATCTATTATATAACATTGATTCCATAGATCATTTAGCAGCCATGAGTAACAATTCAAATAGATTGGCCAAGAGTTCAAGAAAGTGGAATTACTTGACTGAAATAATTTCTATCATAACACATGTTTCTATCCACTATATAGAATATATAAGAAACAACCTCATTTTTATTTTCAAATGTTTTCAGATGAGGTAATTTCCTAAAACCTTGGTTTTCACATTCTTTCTTGCCTAATATAATTTATCAAATTTTAAAACATAACAAACTAGTGTAGAAATTTATCACAATTTAAACCATTTATTTTGAAAGCTAGTTATAAAAGATATAATTAGCACCAATGCACCAGCCTGCTTTCCTGTTTCTATAACTACACGTATTTTATCTCATTGATATATGTATATCCTTCAAAATTCTACGGCAGCTGAGCTATTGGATTTTACATTTAATTTTCTATTTATCTATATTTGCCCTTTTAAAATGTTTTGTGGCTTGTGCAGAAGAGACACATAAAACTGTAGATATCTGAAAGCAAAAGTAATTTGACTCCTTTCAAGCCTTGCTTGACTGCCCACCTTATTAAGATATTGAGTGGCTAATTCTTGTAACAAGTCATTTGATCTATGATTAAAATAGTTCATGGAAGAAATCTGGTAGTTCAAATGAAATTCAAAACCATGGGAAATCTCCTGTAATACTAAAAAGTAAATATAGATGCTATATAAAACTATTAATGCATTAAATAACTATTAACACCTAAACAAACATGAACTATGTTTTTCACATGAAGAAAACTAAATTTGTTAATTTTACAAGTTCTCAAATTTTAATGAAATTATTGACTTGTTCCAAAAGAAATAACAACAATGAAATTTTGTAAGAATAAATAGCTGTTCCTTCTTTAATAAAAATGTATTAAAAGTAAATCTTACAGTTTACAAAAATACTTTGTACTTGGAGCAAATTAACCTTGAAGGATAAGCTTCAGTTATTGTATAAAAAAGTGCTGTCTGAATTCAGAGTTATTAAACTATAGAGGATTTAAATAATGCAATTAACATGCTTGATCTAATAGACATGTATAGAATAGTCTATCCAATATCTTGAAAATATTCATTTGACTCAAACTTGAAATATAAAGTTGATCATGGATAAGCCATAAAACAAGATTTAACAAAATTCAGGGAATTGGTTTTACAATCTATTCTTTGCCCATATGCAATGGTTTGATCCTAATAACAAAATGATATTAGTATGTAGTTTTAAAATGCATAAAATAAAAACATTTAAAACACTCAAATTAATTTCATTTTCAAAGAATAGACTATCTGGCAAGATTAATAATTTTAAAAAGCAATCAGAAATTGTATAAAATTTATATGTTGTCAAATATAAATATTAATTAATTAATTAATACAAGTTACAACTAGAACGCCATTTTATGCTCACGAGACATTCCAAATTAGAGAGTCTGATAATACCAAATATCAGTATCGGCCACAGAGCAACAAACACTCTCATAAACTTATTGTATATCTGTACTACTTTATATCACTCTCTGACATTATCAATCATATTTTATTGATTTTAAAATGCATTTTTTTCACCTCTGTAAAGATAAAATATGCCAGCAATCCAACTGTAACTTACTATGGCTATAGAAATGTTTGAACATGTAATGAGGCATTTATACCAAATAGTCATAAAAGAACTGTTTTTAACAACAACAAAAAAACTCATCTGGGCACGGTGGCTCAGATCTGTAATCCCAGTACTTTCAGAGGCCAAGGCAGGCAGATCACAAGGTCAGGAGTTTGAGACCAGCCTGGCCAATATAGTGAAACATGATCTCTACTAAAACTACAAAAATTAGCTGGGCATGGTGGTGGGGGCCTGCGGCCCCAGCTACTTGGGAGGCTGAGGCAGGAGAATGGCTTGAACCTGGGAGGCGGAGGTTGCAGTGAGCAAAGATCACATCAGTGCACTCCAGACTGGGNAAAAAAAAAAAAAAGAAAGAAAGAAAAACAATTCTTCAAACAACACAAATGTTTATTTACAAAGGAAAGATATAATTCAATTTTGCAAGAGTACAATAGAAACTTCAGGATAGTGAAAAGAAATTAGTGGCGCTTGTATTTCATGAATAACTTTCACAAGCACAATGATACTGAACATTAGTAATACTAAAGTAATATAAAATGAATACTTTCTGGTACTTTTTAAAAGCAGCAAAAGTAAACGATAGTTTAGGAGTATATATATATATAGAGAGAGAGAAAAATACATATATATATATAGAATAAATATACATATATATTTGTGTACACACTACAAATACAAAAAAGAAAAAAATCAAGAAGGAGGATACATCTAAAAAGTAGAGGGATAGGATATGCTTGAGTAGACTTAAATTGATAAGTTCTGCTTAAACTCTGTGATGGGTTTTTAACAGTTTGTATTTGTGATATTATTTTTACATCATTTTGATGGTATAAATATTTAATGATACCTTTTTAATGTTTAAAAAGGTTACTGATTTTGGCTTAAGACTACTTGTTGCCAAAATATGCAAATGTCAAGGGTTTTCAAATGCTCATATTGTAGTATTATGAAAAGAAAACGTCTGAATGTTTACTTGAAAAATTTTATGTTTTATAACTTTTTGTTCAAAGGATATATCAGTATAGCTCTTCTACTCCAAATTATATTGCAAAGACATCTGTCTTCTTGCTGTTTTCTTGTCATTGTACTCTTAGGATTGCTTATTTAAAAATATTGTGCTTATTGAAAAAAAATCATCTGTAAAAATGCACACTTCATGAAAATGAAAGAGCATAAAATAAATCTCCTTCTAAAACTCATGCCTTAAAGGCAGCCATAGGCAACAGAAGACATTTTAAATAAAATTCCAGAAATTTTCTCTGCTTATGAGTAGATATGAATATCTTTTTGTAAACTTAAGAGCATACTATAAATACTGTCATACATTATTATTTTTTACTTAATGACCCTTAATAAACAAATATATCTATTTTGCTTCCTCTTGAAAGAGTTAAAATCTCACAAGTTTGTTTTTGAAGTTTTCACATGGCTAACTATAAAATATTTGAGACTGGTGTCTTTTTAGGGGTATAGCACTTTAATGTATTTTTCTTATATAACAGCAACTATCTAGAATTTCTCTCTGGGATCAAATTTGTTTACTTATGTTTGCCTCTAATTAGTTAATTATTCTAAAATTTAAAATGTTTCCTAATATTTCCATCAATTTTCTCTTTTTAGTAATCTTCTAATTACTATTACTAATTTCTATGTGAGCTTTCTCTCCTTTTTCCTAATTGTGATAGGTGGTAGTATGCCTAGTCACTCCAACAAAAAGCCGTTCATGATATATAAATCAGCATAAGAATATAAATGTAAAATTTCTGCTTTTATCTTACTTTTTGTGATTTTCTTACTTTTCCTAATGGTTTGAATAGAACACTTACTATTGTTTTATTTTTTTTACTTTTTTTTGCTTTGAGATGGCGTCTCACCCTGTCACCCAGGCTGGAGTACAGTGGCATGATCTCTGCTAACTGCAACCTCCACCTGCTGGATTCGACCCATTCTCCTGCCTTAGCCTCCCTAGTAGCTGGAACTACAGACATGAGCCACCTTGCCTGGCTAATGTTTGTATTTTTAGAAAAGATAGGGTTTCACCATGCTGGCCAAACTGGTCTTCAACTCCTGACCTCAGGTGATCTGTCCACCTTGGCCTCCCAAAGTGCTGGTATTACAGGCATGAGCCACAATGCTCAGGCCTATTTTTAATTCTTAATTTTATAGATTAACACTATCAGTTTTCCTCTGAACGTTTCCATTTAAACCACATTTTACACAGTGTAGAATATAATTTTAAAAATATTTCCTAGAACATATTTACATATAATACATAATATAATGTAAAATATATCCTAGGAAATATGTATATGCTATGGACTGAATGTTTATGTGACTCTAAAATTCACATTCTAAAAATTTACCCAAGTGTGATGATATTAGGAGGTGGGGCTTTCAGAAGATAATTAGGTCATGAAAGTTAAGTCCTCATAAATAGGATTAGTGCCCTTATAAAAGAAATTCCAGGGGCTCTCTCTCACTCCTTCAACTCTGTGAGGATGCAGCAAGAATACGACTATTTATGAAAAAAGAAGTGTGCCTTCACCAGACACCAGATCTGCAGCAATACCTGCAGCAATACCTTGATCCTGGACTTCTAAGTCTCCAGAACTGTGAGAAAACAATGTTTGTTGGTTAAGCCACCCAGTTTATCATATGTATGTTTGTTATAGTAGCCTGAACAGACTGAGGTTATATATACTATCATATATATATATATATAGTGTGTGTGTGTGTGTGTGTGTGTGTGTGTCTTAGATTTTGTACGTTTCTATTGTTTTAACCTTTAATTTAATTGGCTAATATTTGGAAGAGAGTTGGGGTTTTTGTTTTTGTTGTTTTAATTTGGGTCTTTTCAAATGATTGTTGGGGTTCATTTGTCTTTCTAAGTTGAATTTCAAATGCATGTTGATAAAAGAATATGACTTGGATAATTTGTGTTTGGTAGATACAAAATAAATGAAGGCATAAACCCTTCAAAAGATACTTGCAGGGCTAAGGGCCCCACAGGGTTATGAGGTGTCCCTTATGCTGTGCTGAGGCGCAGGATCTGAGAAATAAAGAGACAGGACACAAAAGTACAAAGAAAGCGCAGCTCGGCTCAGGGGTTCCATGCCACCTATTAGCGGAGAGAGGCGAGGCCCCGAATGTTCATTGGGTATAGGTTAGGGGGCAGAGTAGTGAGTGAAGTCATCTTTAAGTATAGTGATAGGGTCGTGAGCAATAAAACAAGGGGTCCACCCCGATTAGGTCACCTAGGCTAGGAGATGGACAGTGCACAGCAAGGGATCCACCCCCATTAGGTCACCGAGGCATGGAGGTGGGCCGTGCACAGTGAAGAGGGTGCCGTGTGCAATCCCTCTATCTATGGACATGCTACTCCTAAGAGTATCCGTAGGAGGATGCTTAAGTCACACAGCAGTGACAGAGCTGTCAGGGTCTACTGCCACCTGCTGGCAGCTTCCAAAGAGTTCTATAGGAGGATGCTTTTGAGCTAGCACAGTAACAACAGCTGATAAAGTTCAGTCACCAAGGTGTGATTATCCAGAGGGGTTTTGAGCCCTCGGATGCTGGAGGGATTGCCGGTCTGACGGCAGCCTTCCACAAGAACTGGACACAAGGTCCTACAACTCCTTTATCAGGAAGAGTGGCTCTTGCCCACAGCCTGCCATACAGCGGGTATCTTTTTTTTTTTTTTTCCCTTTTTTTTTTTTTTTTTCTATTTTTTTTTTTGGGGTACATGTGAAGAACATGCAAAATTGTTGCATAGGAACACACGTGGCAGTGTGATTTGCTGCCTTCCTCCCCATCACCTACATCTGGCATTTCTCCTCTTGCTATCTCTCCCCAGCTTCCCACCACCCACCGTCCCTCCCCTATTTCCCCCCAACTGACCCCAGTGTGTAGTGCTCCCCTCCCTGTGTCCATGTGTTCTCATTGTTCAACACCCGCCTATGAGTGAGAACATGCGGTGTTTGATCTTCTGCTCTTGTGTCAGTTTGCTGAGAATGATGGTTTCCAGGTTCATCCATGTCCCTACAAAGGACCCAAACTCATCGTTTTTGATGGCTGCATAATATTCCATGGTGTATATGTGCCACATTTTCCCTGTCCAGTCTATCGTCGATGGGCATTTGGGTTGGTTCCAGGTCTTTGCTATTGTAAACAGTGCTGCAATGAACATTCGTGTGCACGTGTCCTTATAGTAGAACGATTTGTAATCCTTTGGATATATACCCAGTAATGGGATTACAGTGGGTATCTTTATGATACTGAACGCTGCAGCCTGGGCCATGGATTCCTGTCCTGGTATAACTGTTTTTCCCTTAAATCATGTTCCACGCCGTGTCTGCTCCAAACATTCCTCTGACTATAAGCTGCTTATTGCTTAATTCATGCTCTGTACTGTGTCTACTCTAGGCATTCCTCTGATCATGAACTAAGATATAGTTTTATATATATATATATATATATATATATATATATATATATATGGAAATAACTGAGTGGTAAGATATTCTTTAGGCACTAAAGAATATAAAGAATAATTCTATGAACAAATATGATTATATAGAGAGGATTATATAAAGGGAAATAACTGAGTAGTAACACTATAAACTGAGATATTCTTCAGGCACTAATTGTGCCAGGATTCTGCTTAGCTCTCCTTCCTCAGTGCCTATGTGGGGGGTTACCCAAAGATAATACTATATTTTCATAGTATTTATTATATATCTTAGTGATAATCAGTATCATAGTAACAATGATAGTCATTGTCTGGCTGAAGCAATGACACAATCACCGCTCACTGCATCCTCTATTTCCCAGGCTCAAGTAATCCTCCTGCCTCAGCCTCATAAGTAGCTAGGACTTCAGGCATGTGCCACTACATCCAGCTAATTTTTAAAATTTGTAGTAGAGATGAGGTCTCACTATGCTGCCCACATTGCTCTAAAACTCCTAAGCCCAAGCCATTCACCCACTTGGGGATCCCACAGTGCTAGGACTATAGACATGAGGCAACACATCCAGACACCACACATTAATTTAGATTTGCATGTTTCTTTTAAATCTTCATTATCGTTTTTCTTACAATGTGTCTGTTACTAAGATGTAGCTGTGCTTCTTGCATACAGTGGCACAGATGTTCAATCATATTAATTAAGAGATAAAATTCTGACTCTAAAATTAGTTTTCCTAGTGTTTAATCGATGTTATATCATCTACTAGCAATAGACATTATAAAAGCAATGATAAAAAGATAAAGACAAAATGAGACAATAGATTTAAAAATTGTTAGATCGGTATATGTTATCTAGTAAGTGTTAAAAATTATTTGTTTATGTTTTTAAGCAGCTTGTATTTCTTTCATGCCATCTAAGAGGGAATTTTCTACTTTAATATTATTTATATGCTTATATATTTTTCACATGTGAAATACATTTTTGGTTTCTTTGGTTCTTCCCTACTCAAATAATTATATCATTATTAACATGATATGTAATTTCTACATAAGAGGCAGGGAGAATTCACATTTTAATAGTGTAGAACAAGGGTTTGTAAACTATGGCCCATGGAACTTAACTGGCAAATGTTCTATTTCTATATAACCAGTGAGATAGGAATTTTTAAAAATATTTTAAAGGATTCTTTTAAAAAATCACATGTTGAAAGCATAAAACATTTACTTTCTGCTCTACAACAATGAAAACATTACCAAACTCTGATTTTGGAGCCTTTCAATCAAGTAATACAGCATAAATATTCATTTGCTTAAGTTAGTGCTCGAAAGATAATAGAAACATTTAGATCTAGACTGGCTGGATTCAAATGCCATTTCTACCCCCTACCATATATGTGCATTGGCAAGTTTCTCTAAAGCTCAGTTAACTTATCTATAAAATAAAGATAATAAAATAATTACAGAATTCTTGTGATGAATAGCTTTGTGCTAATATATGCAAAAAACTCAGAGGATGAGTGAAACAAAGTAAGGGCTTGATAAGATTTGTTGGTTATTCCATTGTGTTGCTCCTTAAAGCAACACATATTATTAACAACAAAAGGAAATTTCATAACACAGCTTCAAAAGATAATACATTTATCTCAGTAATTGCTGGAACAAGCAGAACAAATATTATTATTAAGGTTAGAGATTCGTTCATTGGTTAATCAACTTTACCCAATGAATATATGTAGAACACTCTACTCACAACAGCAATGTATTTTTTTAAGTACATTCCAAACATTTGCCAAAATGGACAATATGCTAGACTGTAAATGAAGCCTCAATTATTTTCACAGAAATAAAACTATACAAATGATGTTCTCTGACCACAGTGGAATTATTAAACTAGAAATAATAAAGATAACTAAAAATTTTCAAGTTTGGAAATTCAGCAATATAAAAAATCCAAGAGTCAAAAAAAGAATCTCTTAAGAAATACTTAAATATTTTGAACTGAAATGTAATGAAAAACAACATACAAAAGCATGTAGGATGCTGCTACAACAATGTTTAACAGAAAATGAAAAAGGGTAAAATCTCAAAAAGAAAAAAAGTGCAATAGAAAAGAAATGATAAGAATAAATACATAAAATATTAATATGTGGAAGAAATAAAAAGTCAATAAATCAAAATTTTGAATTTGTCAAAAATATTAGCAAAAGAATTAAATGAGAGAAAATGCATTAAAAATATGAAAAAAAAGTGGCTAACACTACAATTCCTATAGAAATTGTAAAGCCAGAAAGAGGCTATTATCAACAAGTGAAGGTTTTCCCATAAATTCAATGTTTGTTTAACATTTGAAAATAATGTGATCCATTAATGGAGAAAAAAACAAAACCATATTCTCATCTCAATTAATAACAAGAGAACTCTGTTGGATGGTTTATAACACAAAGGATATATGCTTGAGGGGATGGATACACCATATTCCATGATATGATTATTACACATTGCATGCCTGTATCAAAATACCTCATGTACCCCATAAATATATATACCTACTGAGTAACCAAAAAAATTAAAAATAATTTTTTTAAAAAGAGAACATCTGATAAAATTCAACATTCATTCATGAGAAAAGAAACAAATATACTAGGATATAATGGACCTTCCTTAATTTGATACGGTGTATATACTAAAAATCAACAAAGAGCATCATAATAATGATGAAATGCTATACTTTTCTTTATTAGATGATGAACAAAATAAAGATGTTAAATATTAATCATAATGTCAATTCTGTTTGGATAGAGTTGAGCCAACGAATCTTGCTATTCATTTTCAATTATTTTGGTAAGTTTTGCTTTACCCTCAACAGCTTTCCATATATTTTTGTATTAAATTAGTTAAATGTTTGTCTAATTTATGATCTGTATTGCCAAAAATCTCTTCTTGAATGCATTTATTATTTTGGATATTTGTTCATTGTTTCATTATGCTAATATTTTATAATTAATCATTATTTCTGTTTTCTTCAAATTTATATTGTAGTTCTTTTTTCACCTTCCAGGTTAGAATCCTTAATTCACTTAGCTGTTTTTATTTTTCATTTCAATTCTTTTATTTAAATGTAGACGCTTTTCTGAGTAGTTGTGTGTGAGAACAAATTATTTTGCATTCTTTTTTTGAGCCAGCAGAGGTTGGCTTCTAGAGAGCAGTTTACCGAGCAGAGTTCCTTTTACTTCCCCAGATTGCAAACATATCTAATCTGCGTGAATTCTCATTCATTTTATTTTATCCTGATTCCTTTGGGTCAAATTAGAGTAGAGAAGCTCCTAACTTCATCTGTTCTCACTTTTCTATTCTTTTTTTTTTTAAAGATGGGGTTCCACCATGATTACCAGGCTGGTCTTGAACTCCTGACCTCGGGTGATCCACCCACCTCAGCCTCCCAAAGTGCTAGGATTATAGGCGTGAGCCACCGCGCCCAACTGTTCTCACTTTTCTATTTTCATTGTCCAAAATATAGTATTGTCAGCTTTGTTGCAGAGTATAAATCTCATACTAGGGAGAAATTTGCTTTGCAAAATTTGTTTTAAACCTTCATTTGGGAAAGCATAGTTAGCCATATTTTCTAACCTGTTTCAACTTTATTGAATTTACAGTTTGGGGTTACAGACAGGCCTTTGTTGTGTCTAGTAATTGCAATGTGGATCAAGTGGCAATATCATGAATGTCAGAATTTATTACAGTTTAGACCAAAATATCAGTGTTAATACTGGAATATTTTATTTAAAAGTCAGTTTCAAATATATAAAGAAATAAATAAAACTACATAGGCAACGCATTTCTAACCAATAAAGGCATAAATACATTCTAAATCATCAAATAAAACTAAATGGGTAAAAATGTATTGGTAAGCTAAATGGGTTTA
>NW_016107491.1:1438786-1446148 GCF_001604975.1 Cebus imitator
AAAAAAAAAAAAAAAAAAAAAAAAGCATTGGCCTAAGGAGCAGAAGACAAAGGTATATTGGATCGAGAGCATGCAGATCATTGAGATGGTGACTATGTGCAATGGCCTTGGTGATCTGGCGTAGTCTCTTCCCAATAGGCTTGTGCCTCCTGCTTGACCAGGATGTCCTCAGTACCATTCTCTGACCAGCACTCTTGCTGGAACTCCACTCAAATAGCCAGTGACAATAAAATGGGTTTCCCTGTGACCCATCCAGGATTCATTTGTGGAAAAACATTTCAGTTTGTGAAATTTTAGAACTGGTCACACATCCTTGACCCACAGTTTGACCCCCTACTCTCCATAACACCACACTCCAAACTTGGCTTAAAAATTTCCTTCTAACTAAGCTCAATATTCTCCAACACCATTTACCTGAAAACTTTTGCCAAAAGTTTTCAGGTAAATGGAAGTAGGATGAGAATAAGCAAAGTACGGGAGAGTCAAGAACAAAGGTAGTATGAAGACAAAAGAAAATAAAGAGGGAGGGGAAAGGAGATGGATTAAGGTTATTTACAAGTAATTTCTGCTGACTTTATCATTTTCAAATAATTCTTTCTGATATTTGACAATTTGGGAGACATCTTTATGAACATTTTAAAGAAAGATGAACAATGTGCCAGCAGTCAGTAATAATTTCACTATTTATACCCTCTCCGCTATTACAAGAGCCACAAGCCTTGAAATCACATTTCTCATAATAGTTAGCAGCACGGTTCCAGGATACATTTTTCCAGTGAGAAGCAATTACGCAAAATTTGGAAAGAAAAGGGAGGTAGAAGCCATTATGAGAAGCAAATAACTCAATTTGATGGTATGAACAATTTATATAAACCATTTAGATTTTTTCCTGCTAGTCCTGTATTTTCTGGACCCATTCTGGCTTACCTGAGTTTTGCTCTAATTAGACTCTTCCAGTATTTTTATTCATTTCTTATTCTCCTATTTTAAATTACTTCCTGTTTGGAATATTTGGAGAGGTTTCCATTTTCCTGACCAAATCATAGCAGATACAGACTACAATATATTTATTGGCAGAACTGCTAAACCTTCTTTCAAGAAAACCATTTATTTTTGTTCATCTTAAGTTCTTCATATACACGTAGAAGTTCTGATGTTAAATGTATAAATTGTAATGCTATATTATTATATTTCATATGTTTAGAAAATATTTGAATAATAAGAATTATATTGCAATTTTAACTTGCAATAACACAGTTACTTATTGCAATTCTATAAAGCACACACCTGTCTGGAGTTTAAACTGCCAATTCTTTTACAAATAACAAAATAATTGGTCTTGAGCTACAGATGTAAATGATTTAGAAACTAAATTTTAAATTGACAAAATAAGGTTATTACATCAACAAAAGTAAATTTTTCAATGCTTAAAATATCATGTTCTGGTGAAATGTTTAAAAATGGACAACTGTTACTGCAATCACTAGTTTCCATGAAAATAGTTTGTATATTTTTGTAATTCTTCCAGATATATACTGGTTATTACCAATAGAAAAATGGATAAATTATATCTTTTTGTTTAATTCTTTCTAATCTTTGCCTTATTCTGCAAATCTTCACCTATTATAACCCAGGCATCCCATCATCATTGAATAAAATTAGATAAATGTGGAACACAGTTTTTTCTGCATCTAATTTGAAGAGTTGTAGTTTCTTTGCTACCAAATGGGTAATTACTTAAAGAATAATGTAAAGACATTTTTCATTCTTTTTAAATTGTATTTAAAGCTATTTCTTCTCTTAACTCATAATAAAACATATGGTAAAGAACATTGTATTAAAAGGGGAAACTTGAAACCACAGTCTTTAGAGAATCATTTTATCTCCCATACTCTTTTCAAACTTTAATTCAAAGCGTTATCAAACCCAATGATGGATTAAACAGTGAAGACAACCTTTTATGTAGGAACAGTAATTTCCGTTCTTGGAAAAATGGATAATTTATACCTATTGGTATCTAAAAATATGTAGTACTCCATTTTAATAATATATGACACTTTTATTATAAAATAAAACAATATATTTATTTTTCTGTAACAAATTTTTAACATCTTCATATGATTCTTTAAAAAATGTTTCGTCAAAGATGATTGTCTGATAGAAACATTGGAAAGATTAAGAATTCTGTTAGTAGAACCCAGATGAGGAGCTTGAGAGAAAAACAAGATTAGAATGATTTCAGAAAGCATGAGTTTAAGAACCAGTTTTACACTTTTTTTATCTATCTCAAGGACTAAAACATTTGTTTGAAACTTGGTTATTTTAAATATAGAAACTCACTAATTACATTGCAGAACACAATATTGCAGTGACTCTTTTTCACTGAATACCAAAAACAAGGTCTTCTGAGACACGTTAGTATGATTTCAACCTTGGCTACCTATTGAAACCATGTTTACAGATACGGGAGATATAACACCTTGTTTATAAATTTATTTTAGAAATATTGAGTAGGATATGTTGTTTTACTAAGGAAATTATTAAGCAGAATATGTAGAGTGTTTTTCTATATAGTTTTCCAAGAAACAATAGAGATGTTTATGAAGTGGTTTTGATAAATGAATATTATTTGAGGCACTTTATTTTATCAGTTTAGGAAAAGGACATGAAATGTGGGAAACATAGCTTAAAATAATATGCCTTTCATTGTTTTTTAAAAAATTGTTGAACTCTTCAGGAAGCATTGTTCAATGACAGATTATTTCTGCATGTTGAATATGTGGTATTCTTAACATTTTCAACTTTCCCCCTTCACATATTCATCTAAACTATTTTTTCCTATACTTGAATTTCTATTGAGATTTCAAATGATCTTTATTTATTTATTTTATGCCTCATTAAATTTACATTAAAGAGTTATCAAGGCAATTCTATTCCTGTCATAACTCAGGAGTGTATCAATTTGCCAAAAAAAAAAAAAGAAGAAAGAAAGAAAAGATTTAAATTTGTAGATAGAAAGCAAGGAAGACCACTCCTTACGCCAGCCTGGTGCATAGTACACCAGGATTGGTAAAAAGTAATAAATAAAAACTGAAAAAAGAAAAACAGATTATGTAAAATACTTAGAGTTTTAAAGCCACGCTTCTCAGATTTAACATATTTAAAAACAAAAGGTATATTTTTGGCATTACTATGAAAACTAAGCTTTCCTAGCAAATGAATTCTGTTTGTATCTGATGGAGATAAAAATAAAATAGTAGAAGATATCATGAAACATAAAAATATTTCTCAATTTTTTATTACACAGGTTATGTATTTAAAATAGAGAACACAGCCTGGGAAACATAGACTTTATTTTTATAAAAAATATCAAAAAATTAGCTGAATTGCTATGTATGTACCTATGTAACAATCCTGCATGTTCTGCACATGTACCCCACAACCTAAAGTGCAATAAAATATATTTTTTAAAAAATTAGCTGAAAGTGGAGGTGTGGACCTATAGTCCTAGCTCTTCAAGTGGCTGAGATGAGAGGATTTATTGAGGATGAGGCTACAGGTCTCTCTCTCTCTCTCTCTCTCTCTCTCTCTCTCACACACACACACACACACACGTTGCTTTAATAAGGAAATTTCCTGTTTTACTAAGAAAATTACTTACAAAGAAAATTATTAAGCAGAATATGTAGGATATTTTCCTACATAGTTTTCGAAGAAACAAGAGATGTGTATATATATCTACTATATATCTCTCTATATATATATATATTTCTCTCTCTCTCTCTCTACATAAATATATATATATGTAGATATATATATATTTCATGATTTTATATATATACATGAAAGAGAGAGGTCAATATATATATCATGATTTTATATATATACATGAAAGAGAGAGGTCAATATATATATCATGATTTTATATATATACATGAAAGACATGAAAGAGAGAAAGGTCAATGGAGCTTTTCTCTCTCTCTCTCTCTCTCTCCATATATATATATATTTTTTTTTCTCTCTCTCTCTCTATATATATATATATATATATATGGAGAGAGAGAGAGAGAGAGAGAGAGAGAGAGAGAGAAGCTCCATTGACCTTTCTCTCTTTCATGTATATATATAAAATCATGATATCATTTATATTGGCACCACAAAAAGAAGATGCACTTAGGAATTTAACTGTATATGCACAATATCTTCATATGGCAAATTATAAAACTCTGAGAAAAGATATTAAATAACTAAATAAATGGAGACAGATTTCATGTTAATCGATAGAAAGACTCAATATTGTTAACATGTTAGTTCCTCCTAAATTAATCTATAGAACACAATACCAATCAAAATCTATCAGTTTATTTTAAGGATATTAACAAAATGGATCTGAACACAATACCAATCAAAATCTATCAGTTTATTTTAAGGATGTTAACAAAATGGATCTGAACACAATACCAATCAAAATCTATCAGTTTATTTTAAGGATATTAACAAAATGGATCTAAAGTTTAAATGTCCTAAAGTTCTAAAGTTTTGCAGAGCCTAAAACCCAGAATAGTCAAATGGATACTGAAGGAAAACAAAGTTTACGTGCTGACACTACACAACTTGAGGATGTACTATAAAGCTGCAATAATAAAAAGAGTTCGGTATGGGTGAGAGAAAAGACAAACTGCTCAATTAACAGAATAAGGTTTCCAGAATTCAACTACAGGAAAATAATCAATTGATCTTTGACAAAGTAGCAAAGGCAATTCAGTGGAAAAAAGATACTTCTTTCAAAAAATGGTGGTATACATACTGGATATCTACATGCAAAAATCAATAAGTGAATGTAGACACAAAATTTACTCAAAATTAATAACAGAAATAAACACAAACTGCAAAACTAGCAAAAAGTCTAGAAGATAACATGATAGAAAATCTAGATGAGTTTTTAGATATGCCAAAAGAATGATCCATGATAGAAAAAAATTAGTAAGTTGGTCTTTGTTAAAATTAAAACTACTCAGAGAAATACAACATTTTTTTTTTCTTTTTTCATTGTACTTTAGGTTCTGGGGTACATGTGCAAAACATGTAGGATTATTGATCATGCAGGATTGTTGCAGATCATGCAGGATTGTTGCATAGGTACACACATGGCAGATCATGCAGGATTGTTATGCATAGGCACACACACGGCAAGGTGGTTTGCTGCCTTCATCCCCCCATCACCTATATCTGGTATTTCTCCCCTCATTATCCATCCCACCCTCCCCACCCCTGCTGTCCCTCCCCTACTGACCGCAGTGTGTGATGCTCCCCTCCCTATGTACATGTGTTCTAATTGCTCAACACCCGCCTATGAGTGATAACATGCGATGTTTGGTTTTCTGTTCTTGTGTCAGTTTGCTGAGAATAATGGTTTCCAGATTAATCTATGTCCCTATGAAGGACACAAACTCATCGTTTTTTATGGCTGCGTAGTATTCCATGGCGTATATGTGCCACATTTTCTTTATCCAGTCTATTGATGAGGAACATTTGGGTTGGTTCCAAGTCTTTGCTATTGTAAACAGTGCCGCAATGAACATATGTGTGCACGTGTAGAAATACACCTCTTTGAGAATAAGAAGACAAGCCACAGACTGGGAGAAAATACATACTAAACACATCTCTAATAAAGAATTATATCCAAACAATATACAGTACTCAAAATTCAACATTAAGGAAAGACAACAACTTGAAAATAGGCAAAGATCTGAAGAGACAGCTCATCAAAGAAAATATACAGATGGCAAATAAGCATAAGAAAAGATGTTCAACATAATAATGTCATTAAGAAATGCAAATCGAATAACAAGATACCTATTAGAATGGCTAATGCAAATTAGCTGACAAGGCCAAATAATGCCAAGGTTATTGAGCAACAAAGTAATCATACATTATTAGGAGAAATGCAGAGATATATAATCACTTTAAAGGACGATTTGCATTTCATACAAAGCTAAACATAACCTTACCACAGAACCCAGCAATTGCTTTCTTAGATTTCAATGCAGATGAGTTAAAGTCATATCCACATAAAAACTAGCATATGAATTTTTATACAGGCTGTATTTATAATTGCCAAAAACTGGAAGCAACCAAGATATCCCTCAAAAGGGCAAGTGGATAAAAAGTTGTGGTACATTCAGACAGCCGAATATTATTCAGCAATATAAAGAAGTGGCCTTCAAGCCTCAACAATATGGAGGAACTTTAAATGTCCATTGCTAACTAAAAGAAACCAGTCTGAAAAGGCTACATTCTGTTTGATTCCAACCACGTGCTACATTCTGTTTGATTCCAACTACATGACCTTTAGGAAAAGACAAAACTACAGAGACAGTGAAAAGATCATTGGTTACCAGTTGTTCAAGTTGGGAGAGGAGAGATAGTTATATTCAAGCTTTTAGTATATTTTATTATACATATAAAAATATTTTGTAGGCTGGGTGTGCTGGCTCACACCTGTAATCTCAGCACTTTGGGAGGCTGAGGCAGGCAGTTCACAAAATCAGGAGTTCGAGACTAGTCTGGTCAGCATAGTGAAACCTATTGTATAATAAAAATATAAAAAATTAGCCGAACTTGGTGGTGTGTGCCTGTAATCCCAGTTACCTGGGAGGCTGAGGTTGGAGGATCAAGTGAAGCTAGGAGGCAGAGGTTGCACTAAGCCGAGATCGCAGATGGGAGAAATATGTAAAGATAAATAGGTAAAACACAGGGGATTTCTAGGGCAGTGAAACTTGTCTACAAGATACTGTAATGGTGGTTATGGGATATTACACATTTGTCAAAATCAATAGAACTGCACAACTCTATATTAGAGTTAACTCTAATATAAACTATGGATTTTAGTTAATATTTCAGTATTGGTTCGTTAACTGCAAGAAATGTACCACAGAATGCAAGACACTAATAATAGAAGAAACTATGAGGAAGGGAGAATGCGTACATAGGAATTCTATATGATCTGCTAAATTAAAATTGCTCTAAAAAATTCTATTTAAAAACATTAATCTGTAAACAACATAAATAAGTCCACTGAAAAGTTAGTTTATCAACTCGGATATATTTCCCAATTTAAAAACGATCATATTGGGCCGGGCGCGGTGGCTCACGCCTGTAATCCCAGCACTTTGGGAGGCCGAGGCGGTGGATCATGAGGTCAAGAGATCGAGACCATCCTGGTCAACAAGGTGAAACCCCGCCTCTACTAAAAATACAAAAAATTAGCTGGGCATGGTGGCGCGTGCCTGTAATCCCAGCTACTCAGGAGGCTGAGGCAGGAGAATTGCCTGAACCCAGGAGGCGGAGGTTGCGGTGAGC
>NW_016107491.1:1446257-1474227 GCF_001604975.1 Cebus imitator
ATCATATTAAAAAATGCACTAACTAAAATTTATATAAAAATTTGCATACAATTTTCTTTGTAAACAATGTAACAAATGGCAATTTGTAATCAGTAAAATAAAATTAAACCTATATAATGTTCAAATAGTTTGTTAACTATATATATACACACACTTTTTTTTTGACATGGAGTCTTACACTGTCACCCAGGTTGGGGGGCAATGGCACAGTCTCGGGTTACTGCAACCTCTGCCTCCTAGCTTCACTTGATCCTCCTTCCTGAGCCTCCCAAGTAACTGGAATTACAGGCACACACCACCACATCCGGCTACCAGTAAACCTACCGAGTAGCTGGGACTACAGGCTCCCGCCACTACACGTGGCTAATTTTTCTATTTTTACTAGAGACAGGGTTTCACCATATTGGTCAGGCTGGTCTGGAACTCCTGACCTCAGGTGATCCACCCACCTCAGCCTTTCAACTACTGAGAGTACAGGCATGAGCCACTGTGCCCAGTCAACTTGTACATAATTGCAATAATTATGTACAAGAAATATCTATAATGACTAACTACATTTTCAGCAGGCATTTTTCCGAATTAATTTGAACACATTCTTCTTCAGACATTTTCAGATCTCAGACCTGTGAATTCAGTATCTAGTAACATAATTTAATTCTATCTTCATATCTCAAATGACAAAAAAAAAGTAGGTAAAATGTTCACTAATTATTCCTATTCTCAGAGGTGGTAACAGTATAACTTATGATCATCACATCCAGAATATGTTTGTTTTCTATTTCTCTGATGGGAATAAATTTATCAAGAAACAAATTAAATTCAATTACAAAAGCCCACTATGTACCCCTATTTGAATAAAATACATTGAAATAATTACTTGAAACCGGAAAGTACCAGTTACATATTTAGAGAAATGATATAAAATGTACACAAGCAATTTTGTTTTCTTTTATTCATTTTTGATAAATGAACTTGTAGCAAAGATTTTTTTCAAGAACAAATTTCATGGAATTAATTAGTGGGATCAAAGTCTATTTTAAACTTAGACGATATTGTGCAGCAGGACAGGAAGCCAGCAGCCTGGAATACGAATCAGGAAGGAGTGAGGTCGCAGAGAGAGCAGAGTTGGGAGTTGGGGGAGTTAGTAAGACTTCTTGCCAGGGTTCATAGTCCCAGGCTTAATTAATCATCTAACTTTGTGTTTCATCCAACTTTGTCTGTTTCCATTGTCATTACCTCTTTTACGTATGACCTGCATTTCCTTCCTTACCTTTTTGAAATATAAAAGAGACTCACAGTGAAGTAAACAGAATAACGATCTCCTGAAGATGTCCACATCCTAATCTCCAAAACCTATGAATATGTTAGGCCAGTGGTTTCTAGCCCTTTTGACATCAGGAAGCAATTTAGTGGAAGACAATGTTTTCCATGGATGGGGGTTGGGGTTGGGGGTGAATGATTTCAGGATGAAACTGTTACATCTCAGATCATCAGGCCATTAGTTAGATTCTGATAGAGATTGCATGACCTAGATCCTTTGCATGTGCAGTTCACAATATGGTTCAGGCCACTATGAGAATCCACTGTCACTGCTAATCTGACAGGAGGTGGAGCTTAGGTGGTAATGGTTGCTCACCTGCCGTAGGCCACAAGGCAGAGGGAAATTAAGGTTGCTGATGGAATTAACATTGCCTATTACCTGTCCTTGTTTTTTAACAACTGCTAGAAAAAAGAATGAGGAGAGAGAAAGAGGTGCATGTTGTCTTGTAATTAGTAAAATCATCAGCTAGATATTTTAGAATGATGTTCTAGTTCTCAGACACCAAGTAGTTGTATTTTCTCAGGGTTACATAAAAATTACTATTTGGTGGCTTAAAATGGCAGAAGTTTTTCTGTCATAGTTCTTAAGGACAGGAGTCTAAAATCAAAGTGTTGGGAGGGCTGCAGTCCCTCTGTAGTCTCTAGAGGAGAATCTTTGCTCATTTTGTGACTTCAGATGTTCCTTGGCAGGGGGCTGCATAACACCAGTCTTTCCTTCTGTTTTCAAGTTTTTTTCCCCTGTGTGTCTTTTTCCCTGCTTGTCTCTTATAAAATCACTTGGCATTAAATTTATGGCCCATTAAAAGCCAGAATAATCTCATCAAGGCATCGTTATCTTAATTCCATCTGCAAAGACTCTTCTTCCAAATAAGATCACATTCACAGGTTCTGGTGGACATAGCATTTGGGAGGCTCATTAAATCCACTACACCAGCTTTGTGTCCTGTATTCTCTATGTATTATTTAAACATCAAAAGAGATTGGAGAGGGGGCAAGAAGTAAGAATAGTACATTTAAATAAGCATTAAGATAGTTTTCAACTTTTAAACAGCCCTGGCTTACAAAACTTATAAAATCTAACAATAAGTGATGTTGGTAAAGATTTGGAGCAGTAGTAACTCTTGTGGACTGAGGGAGGAATTGTAAATTTATACAATGAATTTGTATAAAAATTGTCTGCAACTGTATAAAACAGTTTGGTTTCATCTACTAAAGTAGCAGATGCACATCAGTAATTCCATCCTGGGTATATAAACAAGGAAAACTCTTCTACATGAAGCAGGAAACATACACAAGACCATTCGTCTTGTCCATCAGCAGAAATACAGATGGCAATAAAAATAATTAATACAGAACCTTATATGGCAAATCAAATACCATAAACATTATATGAAGTGAAAAAACACATATAGACCATGAAACATGTATAAAGTTGTAAAATAGGCAAAATTAAATCATATCTATTAGGGCTCAGTATAAGATGATGAAATTGTAAAGAAAAGTAAGAGAATTATTTAAAAATCATATGTCTGGAAAATTTTAAGAGGAAAAGTGGTCTTTGGAACTGTACAGAGGCATCTGGGGAGCTTCCAAGATGCTGGTAATGTCTTACTGTTGACTTCGGCACTAACAGGGGTGTTTTCTTTATCATTATTCTTCCAAATAAACATATATTTTCTAAACTCTTTTTTGTGTAGGCTGAATCTTATAATAAAATAATGAATGAAAGAAATAGAAGACGAGATAGTACTCTATGCTTTGACAGCTTTTGAATGTGATAGAAAGGAGAGAAGACAGTAACAACTACAGAAAGGCAGAGAAATAAGAGAAGATTTATTTTTCTTGCATTCAGATAATCTGGACAAAGTTCCTAGCATGTCAATAAAAAAGGAAGAAAAGAGTAATGTTTTAATTTCAGTTTAGGCATCCTATTAAACTATCTATAATCCTCTAAGAATCACAATGTAAAGAAATAGACTGGTGCTGAAGATCCTCTCTGTGACTCTGGTGTTAGAGTTACTATAGTACTGGACAAAAGGCTGGACAAAAACCTCCACCTGGGGATTCTTCTTTCCTCTTATTAGAAGTCTGGCCACCCCTTTGTTATCAGAATATAATCTAGGATGTGAGGAAATAATGCTGAGATAAAGAATGAGGACTGACTGTCTTATGGATAAGGTTTGGAAGAATTGGGGAGAGAAGACATCATTCGCTTTTGCTATGTACCAAAAGGAGAAATGGAGAGAGAGCGGAACGAAAACACAACTGGAGCAATAGGGGAAAAAAGAAGCTCGTATGGTCATATGGAAAGAGATAAAAAATGGGTTCCTGAGCTCTCTGTTCTGCAAAATTGAAATATACTGCAGTCATTAGGCTGTCAGTAAGCTGTAATGAAGTTAGGAAATGTTAATGCAATACATTAGCTCAATTTAAAACAGAAGTGTCAATTTGATTTTTATTGATGAATAGCAGTGGGATATTCTTCTGAAATGGAAGACTAATGTAAACTTGGTTTAGAAGTTGAAATACAAATTCAATTTCTGTCATATTTAAATCCTCTTCTGCAGAATAAAACAAAGAGCCAAGTAGCAAGGTAGAGTTTTTCAGTACATTTATTTGTTCAATAAACATTTACTGGGCATTATTTGCCAGGAATTCCTTAAGGTCCTAGGGATTCACTAAAAAATAAAACAATTTTAAAAGACGCGGTCATATGTGTTGGTTGGATAAGAGGAAAGTGGGGCATTCATTAGAGATGAGCAAATGTGTTCAATATAATATGGTAAATACAATGACAAAAAACTACTGTCAGGCTCTAAAAGCAATCATTACACACACCTCACCTAGGACTGGTGCACAGGGGAATTAATAATAGTAGTTATACTCCATGAGAGGAAAAATGAAAGTATATTCTAGGCAAAAGAAGTTGAGTAAAGTGGAGGTATTGAAAAACACTGCAGTGTGTTTATAAGAGAAATATACTAGCTATTCAGTGCTATTGATACATAAATATTAACAGGGAAAAATAATAAATTAGTTTGCAGAGTTAGGTATGGGGCTTCATCTCAAAGGGCTTTACACAAAATGTTAAAGACATTGTTCTTTACATTGTGGCCAGAAAAGATATTTTTAGCAGGGACATGGCATAATCAGATCTATATCTAAGGTAGGTAATTCTGAGAGCTGTGTGCAGTTGGGAGGTCACAGAAAATATTAATACTTGCTGAGAAATCAGTCACGGGGCTTTGGAGCAATCCGAGAGAAAGATGAAAATCTCAACTAAGGGGAAATGTTGGAAATTGAAAATCATGTGATTGAGTCAGGAACCCGCAGTTCCAACTGACAGAGATTTCATCCCAGAATGCCACAAACAGAAGAAATAAAAAGCCTACATAAAAGCACATAAAATTGATAAGAGGCATAAATGATGCCATTATGCAATCCCTGGCTTCTGTATGCCAGTTGTGTTTCTCCCAGTTGAGCTCTAGTTTTAGGCATTTTCTTCTCCTGTGCTAACAAAGTAGAAATGACAGCTCCAATCTCATAGCTAAACCATTCCAAGCAAGCCCAATAAAAGTGAATGTTTTGTAACACATTTTATAAAAATCTTGAGATTTTCTTTGGTTATACCAGCAAAAATCACATGCAGAACCATGAGCAATTCACAGTGACAAATGGTATACAACTGATGGGAAAAATAGTAGGCTGGGCACGGTAACTCACTCCTGTAATCCCAGCACTTTAGTAGACCGAGGCAGATGGATCATGGGGTCAAGAGATGGAGACCATCCTGGCCAACATGGTGAAGCCCCGTCTCTACTAAAAATACAAAAATGAGCTGGGCATGGTTGCATGCGCATGTAGTCCCAGCTACTTGGGAGGCTGGGGCAGAAGAATCACTTGAACCTGGGAAGCAGAGGTTGCAGTGAGCTGAGATTGCACCAATGCACTCCAGCCTGACGACAAAAAACAAACAAACAAACAAAACCACCACAATAGAATTGAGTTTGGCTCAAGCCTGTAATCCCAGCACTTTGGGAGGCCGAGGCGGGTGGATCACGAGGTCAAGAGATCGAGACCATCCTGGTCAACATGGTGAAACCCCGTCTCTACTAANAATACAAAAAATTAGCTAGGCATGGTGGCACATGCCTGTAATCCCAGCTACTCAGGAGGCTGAGGCAGGAGAATTGCCTGAACCCAGGAGGCGGAGGTTGTGGTGAGCCGAGATCGTGCCATTGTACTCCAGCCTGGGTAACAAGAGTGAAACTCCGTCTCAAAAAAGAAAAAAAAAAAAAGGTTCATAATAAATGCCAAACAGTACGGCATGGAGGAATTAAAAATTGGGTTCTTTTGCCCTTGAGTAAGATATATAAACATTCTAGGAAACTTTGGATCCAGTAAATAAGATGAAAAGATGCTCATTTTCTAACCACTACAATCAACAAAACTCCCTATTATTTTTGATTATTGCAACCATTCATTTTATTTCCTAGCCAAAAAAATCTGAATTCATAAAGATATGAAAAATGAGTCTAAATCTTAGAAGATATCTAGATTGGAGATGGTTTGGTTTGAGTATTATCAAAATAAGTATGGTAATTAGACTTGTATGGGATGACCAGGAAGCGTATAGGATGAAAAGAATGGCTAATTGCACAAAATGTTGGTTTATAGTGATAATAATTATTATTGTGCATCACTATATTCCTCATTATCCTCATGCACTATTTCATTTATTTCTTAGAACACTTCTAGTGAACTCCATTTAAAGTATGAAAAAACCTAGGCCCAAGAGATTTTTTCATTTTATGACTTTTTTCTTTCCTAGGTCGATATTAGTAGGAATAATACAGCTTAAGTTGTTAAATTATTGGGGAAGAGTCTCAACCCATGTTACTTGTCACAACTTATCAAGATATAGAATCATCAATTCAACTAATAAGGCATTAAAACAACAATCAAAACTGCTTTTAGGATCTTCCATTGCGTGATTCAACATTGTGTTCCACAAAATGAAAACTGTCAACGTCATCACCTCCCATAACATTGGTAGAAGCTGCTGGAGGTACTTAGGCAGATAAAGAATACATTATTCAACAAAGTCATTCTTAATTCTGTTTATATATAATACATTAATAAAATGTGAGAGTAGTCATCAGCAGGCCAAGAATCACAATATTTTCAAAAATAACTTTGTAAACTTCCTTACATTTTTATAATTTTGTTATGAAAGTGCTGTTACCGAATATAATGTTTTCAAAATGTTACCATTTCTCATGCTTGGACATTTAAGAAAAAGTAGAGTTACAGGAGTTGTATAGTTTTCTGTACATGCTAGTTGAGTTTATGTTAGAACAGAGAAAATAAAGTATGCTTATTAAAATATAGGGGCTTAATTTTCATAATAAAGAGTAGAAAAATTAAACAAGAAATATTTGTTGGATTTATTATTATTGAATGTGAACTGACATCAGCTAATTTTAACACAAGCAATTCTTTTATTTGTTTGGGGGGTTGAGAACTTATTCTTTTTTTCCTTGCCTGTATGCATTCTCATCAGGGGTGCACATTCACTATGAGGTTCTATTATTTTTATGCAGTTATGATGAAGAGGGAAAATCATGCAATATACCTCCCAAAGAATGAGCAGGTCTTGCTCTCCCAAAAGCTGGTATTACTTCAATGCTGCTGGAACATTTTCTCCTTCTCTGTACTGTGTCTTTTTCTTCTCTATAGTAAAATTAGGTATTTGAAGAGTAGAAAACATGCCCAGGGGGTCTCGCTTCTTCTTGCCTGGTATGTTTTGTTCCACATCACACCTCACACATTTATTATAAATTAATAGAACTTATTCTTCAGGATTTTTCTTCTGTTGTCACTTTAGCATATTTTCATTAATCATAAAAAATTATATTAAAGGCCAAAGGGAATAACAAATTATTAGCTTCCAAAAAAAAGAGCCAGAAATCTTTTTCACTCAATAGTCTCAGAATACTTTCACTGTATTTAAACTGGTTCAGAGAAATAAATTTTGAAAATATGAATATATAATTAGTGAAGATAGTACAAAGACAGCTCCTTGAGGACACTCTCAATTTCTAAGATTTTTTTTTTTTTTTACTGAATAGTACAGTATTAGAAACTTCTTGTAAATCTGTAACATCTCTGCTTCACTATCCTCACAGATGAGAAAATAATCTTCAGAGGACCCTAGCTGATGACCTTATCTTCTTTCTCCTGATTTATACTCTATGGAATTTTTTTACATGTAGCATAAGTCCTTTAATGCTTTAGAAAATTGAATTTTTTAGATGAAATGTGTTTGAAAAATGTGGTACACATTTGAGAATTCATAATGAACATTAGTATTCTTCGAATTCTGAACACTTGACTCACATATTTAGATTAATATCCCAACTTGGATGCTTCTGTATACAAGAATACTCAAAATAAGTAATTTACAAAACTAAATAACACTATCAAATTAAATGTCATGAAATGGCACCATTATCTACCACAGTATATTAATGGTAGCAAGAATTCTAAAAGGCTCTGATAATCTAGGCCCTTTGATAATTTCTCCCTGACTATGAGAAACCTTTAAATATAATGGGAGATTAGTCACACAACTAGGTTATTGAATTAGGGTTCTCTAGAGGGTCAGAAATAATGAAAGATTATATGCATACATATATATATATGTGGGAAATTTATTAGGTGTTAAGTTACATGATTACAGCATCCCACAATAGGCTGTCTGCAAGCTAAGGAGAAAGGAGAGTTAGTCTGAGTCCCAAAACTGAAGAACTTGGAGTCCAACGTTCAAAGACAGGAAGCATTCGCAATGGGAGAAAGACGGAGGCTGGGAGGTTAGGACAGTATAGACTTTTTACATTTTTCTGCCTGCTATATATTCTAGCCAAGCTGGCAGCTAATTAGATGGTGCTCATCCAGATTAAGGGTGGGTATGTCTTTCCCAGCCCACTGACCGAAATGTTAATCTCCTTTGGCAAGACACTCACAGACACACAGGAAATCAATACTTTCATCCTTTTATCCAATCAAGCTGACACTCAGTACTAGCAATCAGGAGTAAGCCCCTTGTGAACTAAAACCTATATACATCTGTTGGAATTCACTAAGGATGGTGGCAAAAATATTAACGGAAAAATAATATAGAAATTTACAGAATGTAGTCTCAAACCCTTTTTGAAGGCCTAAGGGTTTTATCATAGTTTCAATATAAGATTTGGCTGAATGCAGCCTAAATCCCCTTTACATTTAGTTAATAAGTGAAGCATATAGCTAGTGTATGTGGGGGAGTTTAACTAACTTGTTTCCTCCTATGGTCTTCAAAGTAACCTTTGAGCTGGATGGCAATCTTGAGGGGAGGTTGACCAGGGATATTATCCTCTAATTGTGTTTGCTTTGGGCACTGGATCCTGCGCTTTAATCTTTTATCCTTCTGGTGTTAACTCAAGCCTTTGTCAATTAAACTTTAGTAAATGAATACAAGTCTCATTGAGCGGTGGGGGCCTGTGGTTGCAGCTGTTTACAAGACTCTCCAGGGTGTCTGTAAAGTGGCTTTGGACCCTCAGGTGAACTGGAAAAGCATAATATCTGTGTGTCAGTGTACTTTATTCGTCTTTTACTAAGTCAGGGTCCGCAGGGCACACCCCCAAATATGGTGATGACCCTGAAACACATCTCCTGAGATCATAATCTTGAAAGACAATAAAAAGGTCATAACTGCACCTCATATAGTACAACTATCCTTTGCACAACTGGAAATACACCAATCCCCAAGCCAATTACTATTAAATAAAGTTTACAATATATAAATGCTGATATAAAGTCAATAAAACTTATATCCAATGACAAAGAAAAAGGGAAATTAAATGAAAATATTTTCATTGTACAAGTGTATACATGCACAAACATATTTTTAGCAAAAGAAGGAGGAAATACTCTTAAGTGTTATACTCCTTGTTTCTGCAGCTGGTCATGTGGTCATACTTGGTATTGAGTACTAGCCTCTTCTATGACACATTTTGCATTCCCTTTGCCTTCAGCAGGACTTCAGCAGGTCATGTTTTTTTCATAATGGAGTGACCCAAACCTTCATTCTGAAGGGTCTGGGCCATTTCTAGTCTTGTCTGGATTGGGCTGTTGTAGTTTCACATTGATCTTAATCACAGGGCATGGTAATACAAAGATATACCCTAAGGGATCTCCTGTATTCCACACATACTTTTCTTTACTTCCCTTGTGGAATAATAGGCTGATTTCATCTTGATAGTCTGTGTAAATTACACCAGCCAAAACTGTAACTACCTCCATAACTTGTTGACTTAAAGGGAGGAAAAGACCAAAGTGTACAGGTGGCAATCCCAACATTCAGTTTAATGGAATCCTTGTTGTGTCTCCCGGTGGCAGCGTTCCTCCCACTGGAACTAAGATCTCTAGACCAGCAGAACATAATGTCGCAGAAACAGGAAGCAAAAATTCTGCTAGTGGATCACTAAGAGTAATGGTGTGTGGTGCCACTTTCACTTCTACCCTTTGATTTCTGGACCAGTAAGTCCTGGCTATGGGAAAAAGAATACCATATACTGTACATGGATTCAGAGCATACATGATCCTCTAAAGAACTTTGCCCAAGCCTGGCAAAGTATTGTCAAATACTTGGCAGTGTAATTGTGACTTCAAAAGGCCATTCCATCCATCCAGCTGCTTCAGGATGATGTGGTACATGGTAATATAAGTGAATTCCATGAGCATGAGCTCGCTGCAGGACTTCCTTAGCTGTAAAGTGAGTGCGTTGGTCAGAGGCAATGCTGTGTGGAATAACATGACAGTGCATAAGGCACTCTGTGAGTCCAGAGTTTGTGGTTTTGGCAGAAGCATTTCATGCAGGATAAGCAAATGCACATCTGGAAAAAGTGTATATTACATTGAAGACAAACTCCTACACTTCTATGACGTAAGAGGTCCCATATAATCAATTTGCCACCAGGTAGCTGGTTGATCACCCTGAGGAATGGTGCCATATCAAAAGCTCTCTGCTGCTAGCAAATTGGGCATTCAGCAGTGGCCTTAGCCAGGTCTGCTTTGTTGAGTGTAAGTCCATCTTGCTGATCCCATGTATAACCTCCATCCTTGCCACCATGAACACTTTGTTCATGTGCCCATTGGGATATGACAAGGATGGCTGGGGAAAGTGGCTCAGTAGTGTTCACAGAATATGTCATCCTATCCACTTAATTATTAAAATTCTCCTCTGCTGAGGTCACCTCTTGCTGAGCACTCACATGGGATACAAATATCTTCACGGTAATTGACCACTCAGAGGGGTCCATCCACATACCTATTCCCCAAATTTCTTTGTCACCTGTCTTTCAATCATGCATTTTCCAAGTCCCTAACCATCCAACCAAACCATTGTCTCCAGCCCATAAATCATTATAAAATTGCACATCTCGCCATTTATCCTTACATGCAAAGTACACAATCAGGTGGACTGCTCAAAGTTCTAACCAATGGGAAGATTTTTCTTTACTGCTGTCCTTCAGGAATGTCCTAGAAAGAGGCTATAATGCTGCAGCTATTCACTTTTGGGTGTGGCCTGTATAGCATGCAGAACCAGCTGTGAACCATGCCCTGGTCCTCTCTTCCTCTGTCAACTTACTATAGGGAACTCCATATGAGGCCATTGTCGCAGGCTGTAGAGAGAAGACAGGGTGGCAGGAATGGAGAATGTGTGCATTTGACCCAATTGCTCATGTAACTTACTTGTCCCTTCAGGACCTGCTCGAGCCTGATCACATATATACCACTTCCATTTGATGATACAATGCTCCTGTGCATACGCCATTTTGTGTTTAGATGGGTCACAATGCACCCAGTTCATCAGACGCAATTCAGGTCACATGGAGACTTGATAACCTATAAAACATTCAGGTACCACCACGGCCCAGTGACAGGCCAAGAGATGTATCTCAAAAGGAGAATAGTTATCTGCGGAAGTTGGCAGGGCCTTGTACCAAAATCCCAGAGGCCTCCACTGTGATTCACCTATGGGGACCCACCAAAGGCTCCAAACAGCATGCCTTTCTGCCACTGACACCACAATCACAATTGGATCTGCTGGGTCATATGGCCAAAGTGGCAGAGTAGCTTGAACAACAACCTCGACCAGTTATAGAACCTTCTCCTGTTCTGGACCCCAGTCAAAACTGACAGCCTTTTGGGTCACTTGATAAATGGGCTGGAGTAACACACCGA
The DNA here is from genome assembly GCF_001604975.1 of Cebus imitator. Classification (NCBI taxonomy): domain Eukaryota; kingdom Metazoa; phylum Chordata; class Mammalia; order Primates; family Cebidae; genus Cebus; species Cebus imitator. Next base: position 1,457,865 of record NW_016107491.1, read on the forward strand.
AATAAGGAATGCATTGCCTCCAATATACAAACAGGTCCAATAGATGTTGTATCTTTTTCTTGATTGTAGGAGAAGCTAAATGTAGCAACTTATCCTTCACCTTATAAGGACTATATCAACAGGCCCCATATCACTGGACCCCAGAAAGCTTACCGAGGTAGAAGTTCCCTGAACTTATTCAGATTTATTTTCTATTCCCTGACATGCAAATATCTCACAAATAAATCCAGCAAGCTTGCTACTTCCTGCTCATTGAATGCAATTAGCATAATGTCATCAATGTATTAGACCAGTGTAGAAGCAAACAGTGATCAAGGTCTCTGAATGAGATCATAACACAAAGCCAGAGAGTTGATATACACCTAAGGTATGACAGTAAACATATATTGCTGACATTTCCACCTGCAGCAAATTGCTTCTGGTAAGGCTTACAGACAGTAATGGTGAAAAATGCATTTGCAAAGCCAATGGCTGCACACCAGATACCACCAAACATGTTTATTTGATCAAGCCGATCTAGTACAGCAGCTGTAATTGAAGTCACCATTTGGTAAAGCTAACAACAATCCACTGTCATTCTGTCCTACAGACTCTATGATAGAACATCAGACTTCAATTTTGAGCCTGATGGCTTTTGGACTACAACCTACATAATTGGTTCTCCTGGTACTCAGGTCTTTGGAAACAGATTCAAAGTAGCCATCAGCTCTCCTGGGTATCTAGCTTGCCAAAAGCAGATCCTGACATTTAGATTATAAAACTTTATAAACCAGTTCCTTATAATTACTATCTCTCTTTCTGTGTGTGTGTTGGGGTGGGGCGGTGTATGTGTGTGAACGTATACACATGCAATCAATTTTCTTTCTTGGAAAATCTTGCCTAATACAAAGGCTTTTCCTTTAATTTATAATATCCACATTTCTTCAAGCCAGGAATATGTTTTCATTGAGATTCGAAGACAATGTTCTCAAATTCCTTTTGAAAAATAGGCATGATTAATCCTCCTTCATGATTCAGCTAGACCATGAAAGCAGATACCATCTTCAGAATTGCTGTGGCAGCATGAAGACAGCAAAACACAAGAATAGGAGCCAAAGGTTTTCATCCCTGACTTTTTGTGGAACCAAGCCACAAGCTCTTCAAGGATGATGTTCTTTGAAATATTAGTGTAAAGACCTCTAAGACAACTTCATTTTGAAAGGCCTATTCATTATCAATCATGTATTTAAACTCCACTTTGGTGATTGATCACCATTCTGTTTGTGACACAACTCCATAAAATATTTTTCCACTGCTCTCACACTACAACCAAACAACAGTCAACACAGAAGGAGATATCTGTGACAAAAAGTTTGGGGGTCTTTCTCCACAAACCAACCGATAGACACCCACTGGGTGCCCTTCAGTTCAATTCTGACACTATCTATTTTGCCATCCCAAAGGTTGGGGCCTCAGTCCACTCAGACAGCATTCAAAAATCTGGGCTTCTGGAACTTCTGACAGACTGCTTCAAGTTGTGGTTCCATGGATCCCTAATTTGGGCTTGATTATCTGGCTGCGGCACCTCATAGTTCTCCAAGAAACAGTTATTAATGTTCGTGGGTTTATTATAAAGGATACTACACAGGATAAAGATGAAGAGAGGTGAGGCAAAGTATGAGGGAACAGGCATGGAGCTTCCCTGCCCTTCCCTGGGAGAACCAATACAGAAATCCAACCTGTTTTTGTTTTTGTTTTTTTGTTTTGGTTCTTTGGTTTTGGTTGTTTTTCGTTGGTGCTGTTTTTTTCTGAAGGCTTCATTACCTACATATGATTGATATCTGTGTGGAAATATATCTGGACAAAAATTGCATGATCTAAGCCTAGCAAGGCCTCTCTATTCAGATTTTTCATGGCCTCTATGTAGAATTTCTTCCCCTAAGATATGGTGCAGGATCCTTTCTGGAACAAGAGTCTTTTGATCCACAATCAGATAAGAGTCCTGTCATGGGCAAATAAAAGGATAATAGGAAACTGTGAGATACAGACAGACATAGAGAGAGAGTGTGTGAGAGAGAGAGATTCTGTTTCCTGAGCCAACTCCCATGATCTAATATACCCAACATTGTAACAAAAGACTGTAACAAGGGCTATGGGAATTATAAGCAAGAATTGTGAAACAAACCCAATACATATATATATAATCATAATGTCACAGATTCTTTACTATTCTCATTGCCATTTCACAATGTCTCCAACCCCATTCCCTTCAGGAAAATAAACCTTTGCTGTTTACAGTATTGGTCTGCAGATCAGCATTATCAATATCACCTAGGAAGGGATCAAACACTCAAGAGTCTCATATCCTAACCCAAACATGCTAATTCAAGTCTGGATTATTTAAAAGGCCAATGTGTGATTTGTCTAGATATTAATATTTAAGAATTTTTCTGGCCCAAATAAAAGGAACTATGCTTCAGTGAGAAAAGAAATTTAATTGCATTAACAGAGTATATTTATATTTCATGGAGATCTTTTAGACCATGAACTCTGCAGAGAGCCCGCTCATTTCACATTTCAACTTTGCCATTTTTTGTATGCAAAAAAAAAAAATAGGACTGAGAATATGATTTGGTTTGCTTTGAACTGGGTAACATATATAAAGGTTACAAGAGTGTCTATTTTATATGCGTGTTACATATTACCTTTATTTCACAAACATTCTACATAACCGATCACCACACACTCTTGGTTTCAAACTTCAGTTTTCCAAGCCCCTTCCTTTTTTTTTTTTTTTTTTTTTTTTTTTTCCACGCCCCTTCCTTTTTTTTTTTTTTTTTTTTTTGACTTTGTAGAACTTCTGCTTTACTTTGGATTTGAAGAAAATCAAGAGTATAATATTAAATAAACAAGACAAAAATATTTAGAAGAGCCCCTTCTTATAGGAGAATGTATCTAATTAATATTCAAATAATGTCTAGTGTGTCTAATTTTTTCACACTTTCACTTCTCTGCCTTGTTCATCTTTCTCTTTTTGTCTTTTCTCCTTTTCCCCTTCTTTTTTTCCTTATTTCATTTTGCAAAGTTGAGTATTTCTTTGTCCCTCCTATCAGAGTGCGCACAAACATTTTTGTGGTGTAAACCTCAGTAAGATGTATGTAAATATTTGGCTCCAAATTGTAATTCTGTTGTAAGCCAAGGCTAAAAATAAGTGCTGGAGCATCCCAAAAGCAAAATAAAAGTACCTAGTGGTTTAAATTTATTATTCCTTTTAGAATTGAACCACCCTATGGAAGACACTTGGGGAGACAACAGAGCAGAGTCAATGGCTCTGGCTTAGGAGTTGAAAATTAGGCATACAAATTCTGTCTTTACTAAATCTTACTAGCCATGTGGCCGAGAACAAGTTTCCTAATTACACTGAACATTAACGTGCTCATCTGTAAACTCTTTCATAGGTACTCTGAGTGTTCCAAGATACAATGCATGTAAACTGCTTGGCACAATTCCTAAAACTTAGTAAATTCTTACATTTGTTAGCTCTGATCATCACCATTTTTATTATTATACAGAGTATGAATCAATTAATCAAGAGATTAATTGCTCTCAGAAGGGCAAACCCCAAATACATGTCTAACTCGTATTAAAATGACTTATATTTTCTCCTTTTTCCCTTTGAATTTTTCTTGCCTGAATTTTTTACTTGAAACTCTCCATCTTGCACAGACTAGAGTCAGTCTTTCCCAACACTTTTTTATTCCTGACTTTTGCTGTGTATAACTTTCTCTTCTTCTAATTCTTTCTTCTTTAATTTGCTCTTCGTTTCCATGCCATCCAATGATTTTAGATTTTCTTGTCTTTCTAGAAATTTTGAATTAGTTTTTTGACATATATTTTTCTAGGAAAAAATCTAAAATAATTTTTATGTGCCTCTATGTCATTCAATAAATTACTGTGTTCATTGTTATATGTGATATGTCTACAAATTGGTTATTTTGATAGTTTAGTGATCCTTCAATATTCATCAGTCTTAATACTTCTGTGATTTTAATTATTTTACCCTGTGTGGTGACATATTATAAGAGAGGTTAAAAATCAGTTCTTGAGCATATGTGATGATCTCTTAAATAGATAATTTTATTTTGCCTTCATACATTTACTACCCAGTTTCAAAGTACTTATATTTACTATAATAACTCAATTGTGTCCAGGAAAATGTGGTATAATTTTTTTACAGATCCAATTTAAATTTTTCACTATGTAGAATAAACTGGTAATCTAGAGTTTAAATTATACATATATTGAACTATTTACCTAATAACATAGCTATCTCCTTTTAGCACTTGTGTAAGTATACTAATACCGATTGAGAATATAAAGCGTTACTTCATATTACAATAATAAAATGAGTTGAATTTTTACTGAAAATATGATTTCCAATTTCCCTAATGCTTCATCAGATACATTCTTCATTTTCTCAATTTATTTTACGTTGCCAATGATTCTTTGAAAAGCCCAAAATTAAACCCTAAATTTCTTCTTAAACAAGAAAATGTAAGCTAAGTAGTATTGGCATGTGATGGCTAAACACGTACACCACAAGAAAAGAAAAAGAGTGAGAGAGAATTAGCCTTGGGGATAGCAAACTCTATACAGTTTCTTTCTTAAGCAATAAAATCTTTCTATGTATTTTTAGGACAAGTACAGAAGAAGTCCAATGATTTCTCTCAGTGACCTCTCCTGGCCTTTCTCAGAGGTATCTGAAATCAAAGTGATCAGTTGGCTGAAAGAGCAAGTGTCTCACTCATAAAAAATCATAATTTAATATTTTAATGTCATATTTTAAATGATTATTAAAATAATAACATTTGAAGTAAATTGAGATATTTCTATATTTTTTAAATTGGCCAAAATGTTTTGAAACAATGAGTCCTTATAAGTACTATCATTTCACTAATGCTATTTCCATAGAACACTGCTTTTCAAGTAACCATTTTATAATCACACAGAAATCATCTACCAAGCTCATTGCTTATTTTTCTTTCTCTATCTTTCTGAAATAAAATGTCATGGTAAGTATAGAATCCCCAACTTAGCAACACTTCCTGTAAATAAAGGAAATGGTGTCTTATCCCAAGTGCTTCAGAGCTACTATTAGGGCAGCGGAGAACATGAAAAAGAAATCTTTTGACATTAATCAGTAGGTTTGGGTGGAAACATATAAGATGTCCTTATCTTTCTGTAACATGTTCTTAGTTAACAAATGCAACATCAATGCCAACTGGAATGTTATAAAATGTTGTTCCTATAAACACACTTAGGTGTCATGTTATAATTAATTATATATGAAATAATATATATTTTTTTCTTGAATGCATCCTGTTTCCATGCACTAATTACATTGACTGAATGACAACAATAATTCGTATTTACATTAAAAGTAAACTATGTTTTAGCATTGTTTGAGGTTACAAATACTACTCTTGTGTAATTTAAGTTACTCCTTTCCCAATCTGTAGCCAAGTCTTCCAAAGAAGATTAAAAACCCACATTTAATTTCATTAATAATATGATTGAACAAATGATTTTTTTTAATGTTTAAGTTCCTAGATGAACATACAGTTTTCTTATGTACATAAATGCCTGTTACAGGGGTTTGTTTTACAGATTGTTTCATCACCGAGGTATTAAGCTTAGTATCCATTAGTTATTTTTCCAGATCCTTTCCCTCCTTTCAACCTACATTTTCGAGTAGGCCACCGTGTCTAAGGTTCTCCTGTGTCCATGTGTTTCTCATAAATTAGTGCCCACTTAAAAGTAAGAACATGTGGTATCAGGTTCTTTGTTCCTGCATCAGTTTGCAAAGGATAATGTTCTCCAGCTGCATCCATGTTCCTAAAAAGAACATGATCTCATTCTATTTTATGGCTGCATAGGATTCTGTGTTATATAGGTATTAAATTTTCTTTATCCAGTTTACCGCTTATGGACATTTACGTAGATTTCATGTCTTTGCCATTGTGTATAATGCTGCTATGAACATCTGCATACATGTCTCTTTATGATAGAATAATTTATATTGCTGTTGGTATATAACCAGAAATGGGATTGCTAGGTCATAAGGTAGCTATATTTTTTGGTCTTTGAGGACTTAACTCATTGTTTTTCCCAATGGTTGAGCTAACTTACACTTCCATTAACAATGTGCATTACTTTATCTCTGCACTCTTGCAAGCACCAATTATTTTTGGACTTTTTATTAATAATCCTACTGATCGGTTTGAGATGGTGTCTCATTGTGGTTTCAATTTACATTTCTCTAATTGTCAGTAATGTTGAGCTTCTTTTCATGTGCTGTATTGGGTGTGTAATATATATTTAGGATAGCTAGGTATTCTTGTTGAATTGAATGCTTCAGTATTATGTAATGCCTGTCTTATCTTTTTTGATCATTACTGTTTTAAAGTCTGTTTTGTATGAAATTAGAAATGCAAACTGTTTTTCTATTTTCCGTTTGCTACTGATATTTTTCCCCATCCCTTTATTATGAGTCTATTGGAGTTACTCAGGCAGATCTCTTGAAGACACCACAACATGTCTTAGGGATCTTTATCTGGCTCTCCATGCACTGCCTTTCAATTAAGGCATTTAACTCATTTACATTGGAGATTAGTAATGATACTTGTAAATTTATTACTGTCATCGTGATGTTACCTGGGTATTATGCAGGCTTGTTTGTGTGGTTGCTTAATAGGATCACTGCTTTTGGTACTTAAGTTTGTTTATATAGTGGCTTGTAATGGTCTTTCCTTTCCATGTCTAGAACTTCCTTCTAGAAGCTCTTGTAAGATAGGTATGGGGGTAATGAACTCCCGCAGCACTTACTTTTCTCATAAGAATCATATTTCTGCTTTGCTTATGAAGCTTAGATTTGCTGAATATGAAATTCTGGGTTGAAATTTATTTATTTAAGAATGTTGAATGCTGACCCCCAATATCTTCTGGCTTGTAAGGTTTCTGCTGAGAGGTCTGATGTTAGTCTGATGGCTCTCCCCCCTTTGTAAGTGACTTCACCTTTCTACATGCCTTTAACATGATATCTTTCATTTTGAACTTGGAGAATCTCATGATTATATGTCTTGGGGATGAACTTCTTGTGGAGTAACTCAGTGGGGTTATCTGCATTTCCTGAATTTGAATCTTGGTCTCCCTAGCTAGGTTGGGAAAGTACTCATCGATAAAATCCTGAGGTATCATTTCCAAGTTGCTATACTCTCTTCATCACCTTCAGAGACACCAGTGAGTCAAAGATTTGCTAAGTATACATAATCTCATATATTCTGGAAGTTTTGTTCACTTTCATTTATACATTTTACTCTATTCTTGTCTGACTTTCTCATTTCATAAAGCCATTCTTCAGGCTCTGTATTAGTACATTTTTATACTGCTGATAAAAACATATCTGAGACTAGGAAACTTACAAAAGAAAGAACTCTAATGAACTTATACTTCCATATGGATGGACAAGCCTGAAAATCATGGCATAAGGCTGGGAGGAAAAAGTCACGTTTTACAGGTATAGCAACAGGCAAAGTGAGAGAATTTGTGAAGGGGAACTTCTCTTTATAAAACCTACAGATCCCATTAGACTTATTCATGATGATGAGTACAGCATGGGAAAGACTTCCCCCATCACTCAATTACATCCCACTGGGTGGCACATACAATGTATTGGAATTCAAGATGATATTTGGGTGAGGACACAGCCAAATCATATCATCCCAATCCTGACCCAAATCTCATGTTCTCACATTTCAAAACATATTGTTCCTTTCAAATAGTCCCCTAAGTTCTTAACTGATTTCAGCATTAACTCAGAAGTCCATATTTCAAAGTCTCATCTCACAGAAGGCAAGAACCTTCCACATATAAGCCTGTAAAATCAAAAGGAAGTTAGTTACTTCCTATATACAATGAGGGTACAGGCATTGAGAAAATCCAGCCATTACAAATGAGAGAAATTAGCCAAAAGAATGTGGCTACAGGCCCATGAAAGTCTGATGTCCAGTAGGGCAAGCAAATCTTAAAGCTCCAAAATGATATCCTTTTACTCCATGTCTCTTATGCAGGTCATGCTGATTAAAGAGGTGGGTTAATGCAAAAGACAATTTCACCCCTGTGGCTTTGCAGGGTACAGCCTACCTCCCAGCTCCTTTCACCAACTGGTGTTGAATGACTACAGCTTTCCAGGTGCTTGATGCAGCCTCTCAGTGGATCTACCATTCTGGGATCTGGAGGATGGTGGCCCTCTTCTCACAGCTCCACTAGGCTGTGCCCCAGTAGTGACTCTGTCTTGGGGCTCTGACCCTACAATTTTCTTCTGCACTTCTCAAGCAAAGGTTCTCCATTAGGGACCTTCTCCTACAGCAAAATTCTGGCCTGGGCCTTTGGGCATTTTCCTACATCTTCTGAAATCTAGTTGGAGGTTACAAAATCTCAATTCCTGAACTCTCTGCACTTGCAGATTCAACACCATGTGGAGGCTGCCAAAGCCTGGGGCTTATATCCTCTGAAGCTATGGCCTGACCTTTGTGTTGGTCCCTTTCAGTCACAGCTGGAGTGGTTGAGATGAAGGGCACCAAGTCCCTATGCAGTGCACAACATGAAAACCCTGTGTATGACCAATGAAACCATTTTTTCCTTCTAGGCCTCCAGGCGTGTGATCAGAGGGGATGCCATAAATAACACGGATATGCTCTGGAGACATTTTCCCCACTGTCTTCAGGATTAAGAATTAGCTCCTAAATACTTTTCCAACATTACAAAGCAGACTTGAATTTCTGCATCAAAACTGGGATTTTTGTTTCTGTTACATTATCACGCTGCAAATCGTTTGAACTTTTAAGCTCTGCATCCCTTGTAAAACTGGATACCTTTAACAGCACACAAGGCACCTCTTGAGTTCTATACTGCTAAGAAACTTCTTCTGCCAAATACCCAAATTCACCTCTTCCAACTTAAATTTCACAAACCTCTAGGGGAAAGGCAAAGTGTCACAATTCCCTTTAATAAATTGTAACAACAGTCACTTTTACTCCAATTCCCAAAAATTATCTCAACTCCATTAGATATCAACTCAGCCTGTACTTTACTGTCCACATCGTTATCAGTATTTTGGTCAAAACCATACAAGAACTGTCTAGGGAGTTCCAAACTTTCCAACATTTTCCTGTCTTCTTCAGAGCCGTCCAAACTGTTCCAACCACTGCCTGTTACCAAACTGTTCCAACCTCTGCCTGTTACCGAATTCCAAAGTCACTTCCACATTTTCAGATAGTTTTTCAGCTGCACCCCAATCTACTGGTACCACTTTACTGTATTAGCTCATTTTCGCATTCCTGATAAACACATACTCAAGACTGGGAAATTAACAAAAGAAAGAAGTTGAATGGATTTATAGTTTCATGTGTCCTGGGAGGCCTCGCAATCATGAAGGAAGGCAATAAGGAGCAAGTCACATCTTAAGTGGATGGAAGCAGGCAAAGAGAGAGAACCTGTGCAGGGGAAAAACTTTTTATAACCCCATCAGATCTCATGAGACTAATTCACTATCACAAGAACATCCTGGGAAAGACTTGCCTCCATGATTCAATTACCTCTCACTCGGTGCCTCCCACAACATGTGGGAATTGAAAATGAGATTTTGGTGTGGACACAGGCAAACAATATCAGGCTCTAAGATTCATTCCTCAGCTTTGTTTATTCTGCTATTAATACTTGTACTTGCATTATGGAATTATTGCAGTGTATTTTCAGCTCAATCAGGTCAGTCATGTTCTTTTATATACTGGCTATTTTGTCTGTGAGCTTCTTCCTTTTCTTCTTTTTTGATTCTTAGCATTCTTCTCAATTCCTTTGATTTGAGCTTTCCTCATCTCTTTCACTAGTACTTACAGAATAGCTTCAGGGATTATTCCTGTCTAGTATTCTCCAGTGGTTCATAAAGTTTTAGGAAATCCCTTAAAGACTGCATTATATCTAAAATTCCAAAAGTTCTTAATACACAAAACAACAATTGATCAGTGATTTTATACAATCTTTATAAACACATGTGGTAACTCAAACTTGAAAGTAACTAGAGGTAAAATTTTAATATACTTAAGATTTTAAGTATATTATCTATTAGATGTCAAGTTTCAACTTGTGATTTGTAAAATTTTATTTTTTACCAGTAATATATACTTAACAAGTACATGGAATAATGTGTCTAATAATCAAAGCATGTGACCACAGGTTATATTAAAGGGACACAAATAATTGGAAAGTTCCTATCTTTTTCTTAATTTGCATTTTTTTAAATTAACAATGAAGACATTTATAAGAAACTAATAAATACTACAAGCCCTTATTTTGTCTGAGGATTTTTCTAACATTTTGTTTTCAGCATTTGATGGATTACACAATCATATTCTCATAATCTGTTGAAGTTGGTGCTACTATTTTTATTATTATTTTTATTTTACAAAGGAGAAACATGAGGCACAAGAAGGTTGAAAATATGCTAAATAAGAATATAAACAAAGTTGTAACTAAGGACAAGGATGAAAGTCATTAACTTTAACTGGGGAAACATCTGGATAAAGTTAATGTCCTCTGTCTTTGTCTTTAGTTACTACTTTGTTTATATTATTTCTTAGAATATTTATCACAGCCTGTTTTGCATATTCTAAGTTATGTAAGGGTCTCTTCTCACTACAGTAGGCTCCATAACAGCCAGGATTTGTATGAATTTCTTACACATATTAAGTTTCCCAAACACGGAGCACAATAACTTGTTTAAAGTTTGTAAGTATTGTTTATAATAACTTTTTAGAAAAAGTTTATTTACCTTGTTAACTGCATGAAATCTCAGCTATATTTCAGTCATTGCTTCTTTATTTGATGTGAATGGTATCTCTCAACCAAGCGTTCTCTTTCCCTGGCATATGAAGCCTGGGAATACATTCCCTGGACTCCCTTGCCAAATGTCTGTCTGTTAATCACCTGTTTTCAATGAGAATCGCTAATGAAGATTGAAAGGTAGGAAAAAAACAAACAAAAAGCAGTTTTTTACAAAACTAGTAGTGTGTCTTGCAGTGGCTACTAGAAAAGCAGAAACAAAAAAGAGCCCATATACCCAAGACAACCCAAAGCACAAAGAACAAAGCAATAGGCATCACACTACCTGACTTCAAACTATACTACAAGTCTACACTAACCAAATCAGCATTGTACTAGGGACTAAACAGATATATAGACCAATGGAACAGAAGAGAGGCCTCAGAAATAATGACACACATCTACAACCATCTGATCTTTAACACACCTGACAACAACAAGCAATGGGGAAAGGATTCCCTGTTTAATAAATGGTGTTGGGAAAACTGACTAGCTATATCCAGAAAACTGAAACTGGACTGATTTTTTATACCTTATACAAGACTTAACTCAAGATAGATTAAGGACTTAACCATGTGACATAAAACCATAAAAATCTTGGAAGAAAACTTAGGCAATACCATTCAGGACACAGGCATGGGCAAAGACTTCACGACTAAAACAAAAAAAAACAATGGCAACAAACATCAAAATTAGGAGAAATTTTTTGCAATCTATACATCTGACAAATGGCTTATATACATAATCTACAAGGAACTTAAACAATCTTAAAAGGAAAAAAACACAATAAAAAGTGGGCAAAGGATATGAACAGACACTTCCAAAAAGAAGACATTTATGCAGTCAAAAAACTTATGGAAAAAAAAGCTAATTATCACAGGTCATTAGAGAAATGCAAATCAAAACCGCAATGAGATACCATCTCATGCTAGTTAGAATGATGATGAATAAAATGTCAGGAAACAAGAGATGCTGGAAAGGATATGGAGACATATGAATGCTTTTACACTGTTGGTAACAGTCCAACCATTGTGGAAGAAAGGATGGCAATTACTCAAGGATCTGGAACCAGAGGTCCCATTGCTGGGTATAAACTCAAAAGACTATGGATAATTCAACTATCAGGTCACATGCACATGTATGTTTATTGCAGCACTATTCACAAGATGGAAGACCAACAGAAATGCTCACAAATGATGGACTATATGAAGAAAATGTGGCACATATAGACTGTGGAATAGTATGCAGCCATAAAAAGGATGAGTTTACATCCTTTGTGGGAACATGTATGAAGCCAGAAACCATCATTATCAGCAAACTAACACAAGAACAGAAAGCCAAACACTACACGTTCTCACTTATGGGTAGGAGTTGAGCAACGGAACACACAGACACAGGGAGAGGAACCTCACAAACCAAAGTCTGTCAGGGGTGGGGGGCCAGGTAAGATATAGCAATAGAAGAAATTCCTACTGCAGATAATGGGTTGATAAGTGCAGCAAACCACAATGGCATGTGTATACCTATGTAAGATACCTGCACGTTGTGCACATGTATCCCAGAAGTTAAAGAAAAAAAAAAACTCCCTATGTTCTGATTGAAAATTGATTTGATATACCTCTGAACTGATATATCCCAGAAATTTATGACTGACTCTGAGCAAAAGCTGATCTTTGTGATTTGATGGTTAATATTAAGTATCAACTTCATTGAATTGAAGGACGCACACTATTGTTCCTGGGTGTGTCTGTAAGGGAATCACCAAAGAAGATTAACATTTGAGTCAGTGAACTGAGAGATACATACCCACCCTCAATCTGGGTGCGGACAATCTAATTAGCTTACAGGATGGCTAGAATAAAAGCAGATAGAAGAGCCTTTGTAAAGACTACACTGGCAAAGTATTTTGGCCTCCATCATTCTCGTGAACTGGATGCTTCTTGCCATGAAACAACAAACTCTAACTTCTTCAGCTTTTGGACTCTTAAACTTACATCAATGATTTGCGAGGGGTGCTCAGGCCTTCAATCACAAACTGAAGGCAGCACCATTGGCTTCCCTACATTTGATGTTTTGAGACTCAGACTAGCATCCTAGCCCCTCAGGCTGTAGATAGCCTAATGTGAGACTTCACCTTGTAATCATGTGGGTCAACTACCCTTCATATATACATCTATCCTATTAGTTGTTGCCCTCTAGATAACCTTGACTAATACAGATTTTGGTACCAGGAGTCGTTCTAGAGTTACAGAATCTTAAGGATGGATTTATTCAGTTGATTTCCAGGTTTATGGAGTTGGCTGCTGATATAATTTGGCTGTGTCCCCATTAAAATCTTACCTTTAATTGTAGCTCCCAGTATTCCTACATGTTATGGGAGAGACCCAGTGGGAGAAAATTGAAGTATGGGGGCAGTCTTCCTCATACTGTTCTCATGGTAGTAAATAAGACTCATGAGTTCTAACAGTATTACAATAGGTTTCCCTTTTCACTTGACTCTCATTCTCTGTTGCCTACTGACATGTAAGACATGACTTTGTTCCTAATTCAAGTTCCACCATGCTTCTGAGACCTCCCCAGCCATGTGGAACTATTAGTCAATTAAACCTCTTTCCTTCATAAATTACTCGGTGTCAGGTATGTCTTTATTAGCAGTATGATAACGGACTAATGTGATTAGACCCTAAAATTCTAAGGAGTCTATTTCTAATAATATGGAGAAAACTAATATTCCTTGGCTAAAACTATTTAGAGAGCTATGCAAAATAAGTTCATATCATGCTCCTGGTTCACCCCTCGTGAGAAGCACGGAGTTTAATGACTCTATCCATAATACATTTGACCATATGGACAACTGACAAATATACTGAAGTTGGTAGGTTGACAAATATCCTAAGTTCACTGGATAAAGTGAGAAACAAAATCATAAACTAGGGGATCCTATTTCCTGGCTCCAGATGCATATACTGAGCCTCAAATCTTCCAAGATTTCTCTGAGTAGGAGAAAGAGGTTATCTCCTATAGAGAAAGCTAAAATTGTGGAAAATCGGACACAAGCTCTTATCACAGAAGTGGCTGCCTTACAACAAAATGTGCACGCACATCCTCGCCAGTTGTTTACTGTTATGGTGAGAGCTATTACGGTAGGAAAGGCCAAATTGAAGCCATTAGAGCTGCCTCTACCTTGAAAAATAGTAAATCAAAAACAATATCGCACCCCTGGAGGAATTGCATAGATTAAGGTCACCATCAAGAACTTGAAAGATGCAGGGTAGGTGATTCACAACAAATGCCAGCTCAACTCACCTATTTGGAATGTGCAAAAGATAGATGCATCTTGGAGAATGACAGTGGATTAACATAAGCTTAACCAGCTGTTGACTACAATTGCATCTTCTGTACCAGATGTGGTTTTATTGCTTCAAAAAAATAACATATCTCATAGTCCCTGGTATGAAGCCATTGATATGACAAACACCTTTTTCTGCATTCCTGACCATAAGACAACAAGCAATTTGCCTGCTCCTGGAAAAGACAAGCAATACACTTTTACTGTCTGATATAAGACACTATTACTGTCCTGTATCAGAAAGGTATATCAAGCTTTGTCCAGCTTGGTGTTATAATCTTGTTTGGAGAGATCTTGATGGCTTTTCATTTCCAAAAGACATCACACTAGCTCATTACATTGATGACATTATGCTGATTGTATCCAGTGAGAAACAAGTAGCAAACACATTGGACTTATTGATGGAACATTTATGTGCAGGAGGAGAGGATATACATCCAAATAAAATTCAGGAAACCTTTAACTCAGTAATATTTCTAGGGATCAAGGGGTGTGGGGCCTGTTTTGTGTTTTTTTTTAGGTTCTCCTCTCCTCTGTGTGGGCACTAAGTCATACCCTTTTTTTTTTCCTTCTACAGTGAAGGATACGTTGCTGCATTTGGTCCCTCCTACAGCCAAGAAAGAGACACAACACTATTTGAATTTTGGATGCAACACATTACATATCTGGGTGTCTTACTCTGGCCAATTTATTGAGTGACCTGAAAGGCTACCAGTTTTGAGTGGGGTCCAGAATAGGAGAACATTCTGCATCAGGCCCAGACTACTCTGCATTCTGCTCTGTCAATTGATCCATATGACCCAGCAGAGCCAATGGTTTTCGAGGTGTCATTCACAGATAGGGATGTCATTTGGAACCTTTGGCAGGCCCTCACAGGTGAAACACAGCAGAGGCCCTTAGGATTTTGAAATAAGGCCCTGCCATCTTACGCAAATAACTACGCTCCTTTTAAGACATAGCTCTTAGCCTGGTACTGGACTTCCATAGAAAGTGAATGTTTGACCATGAGTCATCAAGTAACCAAGCAACTGAAATTGCCTATCATAAACTGAGTACTTTCTAATGCATCTAGCCATAAAGAGGGACATGCACAGCAGCATTCTATCATCAAATGGAAGTCATACTTAGGTGACTGGACTTCAGCAGGTCCCGAGGGCACAAGTCAGTTACATGAGGAAGAGACTCAAACCCGTGGTGTCCGCTCCTGCCACTCTACCATTCGTCTCCGAGCCTCTAACATAAGCCTTATGCAGAGTTTTCTGTGATCAGCTGATAGAGGAAGAATACACAGAAATGTAGTTTACAGGTGGTTCTGCATGATATATGAGCACCACCAGAAAGTGGACACCTGCAGCACTACAGCTCCTTTCTAAAACATCCCAGAAGGACAGTAGTAAAGGGAAATCTTCCCAGTGGTCAGAAATTTGAGCAGTACACCTGGTTGTGTACTTTGCTTGGTTGAAGAAATGACCAGCTAGGCAATTCAGAAATGAAGGTTTGGACCATTCCACCAGGTAAAACACCATGACCTGCTGAGGCTGAGGTGCTTGCTGAAGGCAATGGGAATACATAATGGGTACTAGAAGGTAGTCATCAATACAAGTTATAACAACATGACTATTTGCAGAAACAAGGAGTATAACCTTCATGAGTATTTCCTCTTATTATATAAACAACATTTTTATGCATGTATAAACTTACATTAAGAAAATATCTCCATTTTACTGTTTTTCTTTATGTTGGGACAAAAGTTTTGTGGACTTCCCATTGGCATTTAAATCCTTTTATCTTTATGTAATAGCATTTGGATTGGGGACTGATGTGTTTCCGGTTGTCAGAAAAATATCTGTATTATGTTTGGCATAATTATAACCTTACTATCATCTTTATTTGAAAAGTATGTATGTGTATGGGTTTTTTTTTTCTTCCCATTTATTTATTTTATTGCATTTTAGGTTTTCGGATACATGTGAAGAACATGCAAAATTGTTGCATAGGAACACATGTGGCAGTGTGATTTGCTGCCTTCCTCCCCATCACCTACATCTGGCATTTCTCCCCTTGCTATCTCTCCCCAGCTTCCCAACCCCCACCGTC
>NW_016107491.1:1479777-1583366 GCF_001604975.1 Cebus imitator
CCCCCAGACCAGTGTATTTTGTACAGAGAACCGCGGCTCCGGGGCGCCGACAAAGCAGCCGCGCGGGGCAAAGCAGCGGCGCTGGCCAGCAAGGCCGCGCTGGCCGAAACAGCCGCGCTGGCGACCGTGGAGCACCTCCGCCCAGGAATTTCCTAGTCTGTGGGCAATAAAAACGCGGCGTCCACTCACCCTCTGCGCTTTCACTGGGAGCTGCAACCCTGAGCTGTTCCTAAACGGTCATCTTGGATCGTCCGTGTATGGGTTTAAGTTGACAAAGGTTGGACTTGTGATGTTTAACCTTTAGTGTCAATTAATTGAATTGAAGGATGCACAGTATTGTTCCTGAGTGTGTCAGTGAGAGAATCACCAAACGATATTAACATTTGAGTCAGTAAACTGGGAGATACAGACCAACCCTCAATCTAGGTGGGCACCATCTAATGGTCTGCCAACATAACTACAATAAAAGCAGGCAGAAGATACACTGGCTACAACTTCTGGCTTCCATCTTTCTCCTTTACTGGATGCTTTCTTCATCTAAAACATCAGACTTCAAGTTCTTCAGCTTTTGGACTCTTACACTTACATCAGTGATTTCCCAGGGGGTCTCGGGCCTTCGGCCATAGACTGAAGCCTCCACTATCAGCTTTTCTTCTTTTGACATTTTAAGACTCAGACTGGCACCTTGGATCCCCAGAAGATGGACAACCTATTCTGGGACTTCACTTTTTGATTGTTTCACTCAGTTGACTTAATAAACTCCCCTTCAAATGTACAACTACTCTATTACTTCTGTCCCTCTAGAGAACCCTTACTTCATACAGTATCGTCACCTTGGTACACTACAGTGTACATTGACTAAAACATTCAAGTAGAGTTAAGATGGGATTCAAATACATTGAATGAGTGCATAAAACAGCCAGAGAATGTGTACATTCTCACTCTTTCATTCACTCACTCAACAAATATTAATCACACTTATGTGTCTGACCCTCTTCAATACATTCTCTTCTCTTTTCTTCACTCACTGAACAAATATTAATGATACTTCTATTATGTGCCTGACACTCTTCAATACTCTAGGCCAAGAAAGTCAAATACTTGCTTTCATGGAACGTACCTTCTATTTTATGGGGAGTCAGATATTAAAGAAATAAATCAACATATAAAAAATTTGCTATGACTACAATATAACCTGAGTAACATTATTTGAGATTATCAGATGGGGTGATATCTTATTATGATAAACAAAATACAAAATTCTAACACATGAAAATAGCATTTGAACTCTATGCTCACTCACCAAATAGCCCATAATCCTAGTCAATTTATAAGGAAAACAGAAAAACCCAATTTAGGACATTCTACAAACTTCTGATCATCATGACCCAAATCTGTCACTATCATCAAAAACAAGGAAAACAAGGAAACTCGGGGTCTAGAGGATCCTAACTATCACAGCGATTGTCCCAATTTTATGAGGATAAATTTACTCCTATAATAAGGCTTTAGCGGATGCATTAAGCTTTTATTATAAATGCTACATTCTTGGCCAAAAATGACATAAATTCTTTTATTAGCATATTTTAAAGTAAATGTTTTGCAGATTATATCACCCTCTCTGTTTAGTTCAAAATGAATCTTCAAGATTAAGTTTAAAATTCTCACTTTGAATAATTTAAATGATACTCGCCTAAAGAAATTGGTGCTATGTTTTCACCGTCGATTTTATTTTATTTTAAAAATGAGTTTATTATTAGTGTGTTATTGCTACTAAACTTTTGCCATTTAAATGAAAATGAAACAATGTCACATTTCCATTAAGTGTTAGAATCTTAAAGAAGACTAAATAAGGGAAACCTAAAATTAGATTTTGATCAAGAGAGAGAGCAGAAATAACTATATCATTACAACATGAAACTTAAGGTTAAACTAACATATAAACAGAATCTAAAGTATTTTATGAGTAAATAGGCTTTTTCACATAAAATAGCATGTATTAAACAATCAAAGCAAATGAATAAAACATTTTCTTCTCAGAAACTAAAAAACCAAAAAAAAAAGGGGGGGAGGAATTCTATTTGTTTTGCTTGGTGCAAAGAATGGTATTGATCTATCTACCATAAACAAAAGTATGAAAGAGGAAACATTTTGTAGAAATTACATTAACACTGGAGGAGTCTCTCATCAGGAGGCACTTCCTACTATTGTTATGATTTATTAGTTAACTCCTTTGTAAATGAAGGCTGCTCAACATGCTATGATGAGGAACCCATCTTTTTAATTACATTATAATCATCTTTTCCTGGACATATATACTATAGATTACATTCTCAATGGTTGCTTTCCCTAATAGAAACTTACTTGAAAAGTTTTATTTTTCCTAAAACTTCCTTTAATATATAGTTTTCTTACCTTCCATGTTTAAGAGGATGATGTGAGCAATATATTTATGTTTTTCATACCACTGGGTCATGGAGGGGGAATAACTTAGTTCAGAATATTATGACCAAGTAATTAACACTTGTGGATGAATTATATGTACTAATTAGCTGACAAAATCCTATGAAAGATACTACCTAACGTATGTAACTATTTCTTAGAGGAAAGTGGTTTTGACTCCTATTGTCCTTATTTCCTCTCTACCCCAACTCTTCCCTTGACCCCACCTGCTGGAATTTTATCCTCATTAATCTATTAGATTAACAACTAAAATTACAAACTTTATTCTCTTTTCCCTGAAACTAAGAGCATTTGTTGCTACTTTTCCTTAGCTTTACTATAAAAACCTATAAAAGAAAATCTGGCTTCCTACCAAACATTCTTTTCATTACTTTTCAAACGATCTTCTTCACAGACTTTTTTAAACTTGCTGTTTGACCCCACCCCAGAGCCACAAAGTGAGACTCCATGTTAGATTTTCTGCTCTTTTTTGCTTTGATGTCTATAATATGACAAACTAACAGTGAGCTGATATAAATTACCATATAATTAAACCAATAAGCATCATTTGATGACTGAATATGATGATACAATAATTGTTCTGTATAACTGATTGAATTATAGTTGATGGAATAATTGTTCTATCCTACACTGACATTGTTTTAGAAAAGACATAACAAAGGTAAACCCTGTAAACAAAGAAATCATTCTTTCTCCTGGACATTAAAAGACAGATTAGGAGAAGTTATAGCCACTGTCAAAACCAATGTTTTCCATTCTATCCAGTATAAGCAATAAATCTGGCAATTATACTAATTCTATGACTTTTGCCAATACCCACTTACATTGCAAAAAGGGCATTATGGTTAAAAAGAAGAAAGGGAAGAAGAAGATTATTAGGGTCTTTCAGAATAAATAGCAACACCTGTGGAAAAGTTTTCTATATATGTTTGCACAGTATTATCTCTACAAAAAATTTGTGACTTGGATGAATACACATGGAATGTTTTCTAGTTTTCCGTGTATGAAGACTACAATATTATTTTAATAATGTCATGTGCATCTTACTAACATAGCAGTATCTTACTAACAAAATATCTTACTAACATAACATAATTTAAGACATTTAAGTTTCCTTCTTTAATTGATACATAGCTAATTTGACATAATCAGAACCACTTCAGAGTCTAACACTGATAACTCTTCTGGTACTCTATATATGATTTTAAAGTGTATTATTTTATGAAACAGGTAGTTTTGATTAAACAGATTCCCTACAAAATTCTAAATTCTTTAGACAATTTTCATCCAAGACATTTGTATGCCCTGGTGGTTGTTTCTATTTATTTATTTTTACTTAAGGTAACTCAATACTCCCAAATACTCAATATGAAACCACTAAAACAAATTTGGCATCACAGCAGTCATTCCGAATTCAATGCAGTCTCATAAATTAGACAATATGAATCAGAAGTCACGAATCACAATGAGTTTACAAAGTTATAAATGAATTCAAAACCAGAACCCCAAAATAAGAATATGAGTAAATCTAAACCACAGATCAACATGATTCTACTTATCAATAGGCAACCAAAATGTCTATTTCAAATTTCAGGTTCACTGAAAAGACACTAAGAACCTGGCACATATGTTTGCCTAAATAAATCAAATCTAACTTGTTTATTTCAGTTTTTTTGTTTTGTATCATATGTTTTAAAACATCCATGTCTTACTTTTTAAAGGTTAGCCTTTTAATGTCTTATTTTTAAATAATTTAAAATGTACAGACAAATTGCAAGATTACTCCAAAGAATTCCCATATACTCCACACAACAGTTACTCAATCATTAATATTTTTAATCATTTAAAATATTTTTTCTTTCTCTATTTTGATTTCTATATTGATTCATGAATTCTTATTCAACTAAATCTGCTAGTATCATTATTTACTATGAGACTAAAATTGTGACAGATGTAGCTAGTGAGGTATGCCTTCATGCTGGTGTGTAGTTTTCACATCACCATCTTGGAAGAGTTAGCAAACCTGATCATCAAGAAGTAGGACTTCCATTCACAATGTGGGTTGGCAAAAAAAAACTAATGGCTAGACGATTTACATTGGTGCCACTTATTCCTTTACTCAAGTTTTACTGTAAATTACAACTGAAGTAGCCAGAAGGACTAGGGGCTCAGATTCCTCAGGGTTAAGGACTTGAGACCCTTAACTAAGACACTGAGGTCAGCTGATCAGTTGGTCGCTGATGGTGAATGAAATGTAGGATGTATAAAATAGGAGAAAACAATGACTAGCAGTTCTAGCTTCAAAATACCTGCAGTATTAGGGACTATGTTTTATTGTACTAATCATTCTTTTATAAAGCTACCCCAGAAAAAGAGATCCACTAGTATTCTGAAGGAGTGGCTCAAAGAACTTAAATTTAAAAAGTGTCTTTTCGAAGATAGCCTTGAATCCTTCATACTGCCGAACTTTTTCTTCCAACTTTGTTAAATTTTGTGATTGTAGCAATCCCCTACATCTTTTTAGGGATTACCATCCTCTTCACTATAAGTGTCCTACAAAAGTACAGGTAATTCATTAATTAACATGATAATCAACATCATTATATTGGTACAATAAGTCAATGTGATATTTTACAGAATGTCCAGTTTCCTTCAAACTGTATCTGCCACAGATGAAAGAAAGGTAAGGTAGCCCTAAGGCCAGGCCAATAAAGTGCTTTCTCCAAAAAACTGATTTTCCCAAAGCCCTCATGATCTGAATAGCCATCTGATTTCCTAGTCATTATACTTACTATTTTCCCTAAACCTTTCCAATATTGAGATATTGCATTTCGAGTATATCACTTTTCTGTTAACAACCAGTAAAATTTGCCAATTAAAACACTACATAATACCTTATGCTATAAGTAGGCCATATACTGTCATTGATGAGATTTTCATTGCCAGTAGCCAACTGGTGACACAGTTACAAAATTTCCATTTAGAATTTGTTTGTAACACTATTCTTGACACCAGCTGCCTTAGTTCAGACTCCTAGAAAACAGACTCTGAGACAAAATTTGTGTGAAGGTGATTCATTGGCAATTCCTCTGAGGAACCACATCTGTAAGGGATAAGTAAAGGAGGCTTGGGTGAAGGAAACAATGAACTACAATGCAGTTTAAAGAGAGGCCTTGGATAAATTATTAGAAGCTCAGAAGCTGGGGTGTCATCAGAAAAGTACCAAATAGAAGTAAGGTAGCCAGACTTTTGTAAACTCTTAGATCTGGTCTGTCCATATATAAAGCAGCTATCTTTGACCAAGGTTAATTTCCCAAGAGCAATTACCTACTATCAGCAGAAAATACTCCTGGCACCCAAAACAATGATTGTCTTGGTATAAAATGGGGTTGTGCCATTCAGGACATAGGTGTAGGCAAAGACTTCATGACCAAAACACCAAAAGCATTGACAACAAAAGCCAAAATAGACAAATAGGACTTAATCAAACTCCACAGCTTCTGTACAGCAAAAGAAACAGTCATTAGAGTGAATCGGCAACCAAGAGAATGGGAAAAAATTTTTGCAGTTTACTCATCTGACAAAGGGCCGATATCCAGAATTTACAAAGAACTAAAACAGATTTACAAGAAAAAAACTAACAAGCCCATTCAAAAGTGGGCAAAGGATATGAACAGATACTTTACAAAAGAAGACATACATGAGGCCAACAAACATATGAAAAAATGCTCATCATCAATGGTCATCAGAGAAATGCAAATCAAAACTACATTGAGATACCATCTCACGTCAGTTAGAATGGCGATCATTAAAAAATCTGGAGACAACAGATGCTGGAGAGGATGTGGAGAAATAGGAACACTTTTACACTGTTGGTGGGAGTGTAAATTAGTTCAACCATTGTGGAAGACAGTGTGGCAATTCCTCAAGGACATAGAAATAGAAATTTGACCCAGCAATCCCATTACTGGGTATATATCCAAGGGATTACAAATCGTTCTACTATAAGGACACGTGCACATGAATGTTCATTGCAGCACTGTTTACAATAGCAAAGACCTGGAACCAACCCAAATGCCCATTGATGATAGACTGGACAGGGAAAATGTGGCATATATATACCATGGAGTATTATGCAGCCATCAAAAATGATGAGTGTGGGTCCTTTGTAGGGACATGGATGAACCTGGAAACCATCATTCTCAGCAAACTGACACAAGAGCAGAAGATCAAACACCGCATGTTCTCACTCATAGGCGGGTGTTGAACAATGAGAACACATGGACACAGGGAGGGGAGCACTACACACTGGGGTCAGTTGGGGGGAAATAGAGGAGGGATGGTGGGTGGTGGGGAGCTGGGGAGAGACAGCAAGGGGAGAGATGCCAGATGTAGGTGATGGGGAGGAAGGCAGCAAATCACACTGCCACGTGTGTACCTATGCAACAATCTTGCATGTTCTTCACATGTACCCCAAAACCTAAAATGCAATAAAATAAATAAATTGGGGAAAAAAATGGAGTTGTGGTGGCATACCACAGCATTAATGGCACTACAGTTCATTAACATGTGAAGTGCTTCATTTTATGAAAACATCACAATTAAGTTAATTTTCTGTCATTGCATTAGTTTTGCTTCCAGTATTCTCCATTTACAAACTGTACTGCTAAAACATTCTTGTATTTGTGTCTTTACGTATACTTGAACAAAGATTTTTTTTAATTGAGTCCAAAATATATTTATATGAGAAAGTGCTCAATTGTTTTGAAAATAGACAAATTTTAACTGTAAACAACTAATTTGATTCACACACACTCTCCAAAATTTGATATTTTCAGATTTCTTAAATTTTTCCCTGTCTTGAGGGCATAAAGTTATATTTTCTTGTATCATAATTTTTTTAGACATCATGTTTGAGTATAAATTAATTAAGTTAGAATTGCAGCACTTCTAATAGAGATAACTACTTACAAAAAGATAAAAATATCTCTCAAAACATTTAATTTAAATAAGTATGTGTTACAACCAGCTGGTAAGCTATAGGAATCTGAACAAAATGACATTTATTCTCAGTTTTCAAAATATTAAGAGCTCTTCAAGAACATATTAATTCTAAATTATTTGAATTTTCTTCATAATTATCCCAATATGGGTTTCTATATGCTTCTTCATTCTGTTGAAAATTATAACAAACATCTTTTTTATTAAAAAAGTTGTACTTCACATAAAATTTAAATAAGTTTACCATACTTTAGCATATGAGTTTAATTTTCAGAAATGCTCTAGCTGTATTCAAGATCTATTTAGTTTATATATCTGTATTTTTATTAATGAATATTGGCACTAAATCTTAGAATTGAAATAAAGGAGGAGAGGTTTATTCTTTTTCTAAAACACCTAATTTTTCTCACTGACTAAAGCAGATTAATTTTTAGTATTTTAGATTATATAATAACCTTTAATATATTAGATTATTAAATGAACATTATTAAATAGATCAACAATAGTATTTTGGCATCTGATTCATTTTTAATTGACATGTACTAATTTTACATATTTAGGGGTTACATGGTGATGTTTTCATACACATAACATATAGTGATTAGTTTACTATACTTACCATGTACACTGCCCTCAAGTATTTTATCCCTTCTTTGTGTTCACAATATTTCATATCCTTTTTTTACCTATTTGAAACTATATATTATTATTAACTTTAGTCATCCTACAATGCTATAGAACAATAGAATTTATCTCTTTTGTCTAGTGATAATTTTACATCCTTTAACAAATCTCTCTCTATCCTCTTTCATCAAATTCTTTAACTATCATGGAAACTGACTTGCTTCACTGCAATATTTGTGAATAGCTCTGAGCTGGTTTTCTAACATTCATGTATGAATTCAAAGAATATGTATTGGCCATGTTTCCATTCCATGTGCTATGTAATGATGTGAAACTTCAACATCCCTTCTTTTACACAACGTACAAGAGAGTAAGCTAATGCCATTTAGAAAATTCTCCTAACACTGCATTTTACAATACACTATATTATTTGGTATACCCACATAGCAAGCACTCATTAGTCATAATAACCACATAGACGTACGAAACTATGATCAACAATTGACACTGTATATGATATGATATATTCAGCTCATCACATTACTCACTCAGAATCCACCTCCTAACAACTATATCATTGACTGTATGACTTGGAATTGTACGTTTTGTTGCTAACTTATACAACCTATCTGGAAACTACGTGAATATTTCCTCCTACTGTCTCTTAACTTTTACCCTGCCTTTCTGAACTGGGTCTTCAACTTGGAAAAACTCTATAAATTACATTTCTTTTTTCTATTCCAAATACAACAATCTCAATCCAACTTGCTTATTTAACTCTTTCCTTCCATTCAAATCTACTTCTAATTTTACCTTGCCCTTTCACCATCAAGGTTTTCTTTTGCCCCTTCTCCTTCTCACATTTTGAATTTTCTACTACCCTTCAACGTTTTCTTCCTCCAATGTATTTTCTCTTCTTTCTCTACATACATACATTAGGACAGTTCTACAACTACTCTCGTATGACTGCAGGACAGTTTTAGGTTAAACTGATATTTAATAACCATATTAGTACATTCCTATACTGCTATAAAGGTATACATGAGACAGTGTAATTTATAAATAAAGGAGTTTTAATTAGCTCACCGTTCTGTGGACTATGCAGGCTTAATTTTGGGAAGATCTCAAGAAACTTACAATCATGATGAAAAGGTAAAAGGAAAAGCAGGCATGATCTTAACATAGCTGGCAAGACAGACAGAAAGTGCATCAGAAGGTGCCACACACTTTTTAAACAACCAACTCTCATGAGAACTCTATCACAAGACATTACTGTACTGGAAAGATGGTGTTGAACCATTAGAAACCATCCCCATGATCCAATTACATCCCACCAGTCTCCACCTCCAACAAAGGCAATTACAATTCAACATGATGATTGGGTGGGAACACAGAACCAAATCATATCAATAACCTTTTGGGCCCCAATGCTTTAGTCATTGTTTAATACATTCTGCATACTACAAGAATTTCTCTATATATTCACTCTAATTCTGGAATCAATTTCATTTTTAAAGGACATCATTTTGATAATACAAAACACACAGAGTGTATTAAATATAGTATTTAAATTTCCTCCTTATCAAATATAATGGTACATTCCTTTATTTAAAATTTAATTTTAAAATACTTTTTTTCTGAATATTAATCTGTTATTCATTTGAAGAAACAGAAAGGATTTATTTTTCTGTTTTGATGAGATATTGATTCTCATGAGAATTTCTTTTTTAAACTACCTTTATTAAAAGTTAGTGTAATAAAGTTATTTTTTGTTGCCTCTGAAATAATTTGTAGTATTTGATATATGTAGGATTGTCATATTTAGGAAATAAAAGTATAGCATGCTTTGTTTAATTTCAACTTCACATGAATGACAAATTTTGGGGGGATAAGTGTGTTCCATACAATATTTGCTACATACTTATGCTAAAAATGATTCATTCTCTGAAATTCACACTTAGCATTGCATCCTATAAAATATCTGTCAACTGTAAATATATATCATCATTACTTAAAAACATAGTTTTAATGACGTATTTTTCTAATATGACAAGTGAAGAACAAATTCTACATAATAAATTATCTCCAATAATTCCACACTTAACTTCCTCCTAGATGACAATGGTTAACTACTTAGTACAACATTATCTAAAGTGTACAGAATCTACTTTCAATAGAAATAGCAATTGCACAAAATATTTTGAAATCGTGTTCATGTATGATAAGTTTCTTTTCATGGAAAGCAACACTTTAAATGAAATTCATCATGTTGGACTTATATTTTGCTTCTTTTGGGTAATTAGGCTCATGAAATACTTTATTTTCAGGTTGCTATGGGACGATATTTGTTTACTACACTGAACATTTCAGTAATTCTACTAGAGTAAAAAGAGATTTTAATTAGTCTATTATTTCATGCTAATTCTCTGGGAATAAATAATCGTATCAATGTTTCAGAGTTATTTTTAAGTTTACAATGAATAATTAGGACAGATAATGGAGCAGCTCCTTGACATTTTCTGTGTTACAGATACTGTTTACAAGCTCATGAAAGTTAGCTTTATTCCACGACATGGAATACATAATACATAAACATGGACATACATTTTTAATAAAATTTCACAGAATTTACAAGTACTCTGAAGACCATTCATAGGCAACTGTTAAAAATCCAGAAAGTACTCAGAAAATGTAATAAGTTGGACATTTAAAATTTAATAGCTCACACTTATTGTTTTACAATTTATTGAAATATTTTTACCTGATAGTTCAATAAAAAAATCATGCCAAGTACAAAGTAGCTCACATATTAAAACACATATAAATCACACACATACACATTTCTATATTTGTTTTTTTTAAAACTTCTCCAACAAGCAATAACAAATTAACATTTAGGAATTCACCTCCCTTTATGTATGGATCTCATAAGTAAGATGAGAAAGTAGCGTATTTACTGTTTTATACTTTAGTAATTATTAATATGTATATATTTTATCTAAACATAGGATTAGGATTAATTTCTCTTAAGAATGGAAGAATATCACATATTTGAGCACATTCTGTGCCCTTAATTAGCAATTGCAAAATCATCCTAATTTAGGGAAGTAGTTATGAGATAAAGTATTGCCCTTTATACTTTATTCATTGATAAAGATACTTGACATTGAGTGATTCGACTCGGTTACCTCAAAAACGATGCCAGAAACAATGAAACTAAGCTTATTAAAATAAGTGCATATCCTTTCAAAATGTATATATATTGCTTTAAAGAATGTTAACCACAATTTTAGGTGAAGAGATAAAAATTAGCTCTTATTTTCTCATTTCAATGTGTTTTTTGTTGTTGTTGTTAAATAAAAATTATCATAGCACATGATGGCAATACACTATTTCTCCTTCTTTTTTTTTATTCTCAGATAAAAATAAAGAACACTTTCTCTTGGTAGAGTGACAGAACTTAATCACACTATCATCAAGTATCCTAGAAAACTTGTCACACCTTTTGCAAACAAAGGGGCTATATCTCCTATAACGTTTCCAGAGGATTGGCATGGAGAAATAAAAGATGAGGAAGAAAAATGGTGAATATTACCAATCCCATAAAACACAAAATACTTACAGTTGGCTTCTATTTTGCAGAAGACTCTTTTGCCTTTGTAGCTGAGATTATGCATGGCATAATGTATTGTGGTTGCCTCCAAATGTGATTCGTACACTGAAACGCAAAAGCACAGAAGACATGTCTGCTCTTTTCATGGAGTCACATAAATATTCATCATGATAATATAGTCTTCAGGTGGTCTTGAAATCTTTGTCATTGTACATAAGGGAGTGCCTATACAAATGGAATAGCACTATCAGAAACTTAAATAAGTCCATCACCTAGAAAACATAAAGACCAAGTGCTTTAAATCCCTGAAGGTAATTTTTAGGAGGATTGTGCTAATTTACCATAGTAGAATGTTAATTGTTGTGTTATACACATAATAGATATTCTACTACTGAGACAGTAACCCAATTGTATATTACAAATCACATGTGCTATCTAGATTTTCTGTTTTTATGAGAATATTTTAATAATACCATGTGAAATATGATATTTTTACATGAATGTACATAATAAAACATGAAAAACATTAAGGCATTATATGTAATATATTTTCAGCCACGTAAAATTTACTGTAGTTTATATAAAATTTTCTTCATCTCACATTAAACTTCTGTTAAAATGTAAGATTAATGAAACTGAAATATTTGGACAGCAAAACATCTATGACTTTCAAATGTACTTGTTAAGAAAATCATGTTGTGAATCAATGTAAAAGGTTCATGACTACACATGTTTTTGCTGTGGTCAAAAAAGACTAAAAAATTTAAAATGGAAATGAAAATTGTTTGATTTAGAAAGAGCCAAAGATGTTCTAAAAATATGTTTTAAATAAGTTAAAATAGTTCTTACATAAAGTTCAACAGGCTTTAACATTTCAAAACTATAATTTTAAAGCCCCAATATATTTATTAGCTACATTAAAATATAGGCTTAAAAGATTTCATCTGTATACATGCTGAAAAACTGCTATAATTTTGAAAACTTTATTTACGTATGTTTAATCCATTTTAGTAAACTATTTATACAACCACGTAGATTCTATACTCTGCCAATTAAAAAAAACACAACTCTAGTTCACATTTTTATTGCTATTAAAAAAATCTATATTTTGAAAATAAATTGCACAGTAGGCCAAGATAAACATCCAAATTTGTATGATTTAAAATTTTGATAATTTAATTTAAAACCACATTATAATTTTACACACATCTGAGTAGGATTTTTGTTTTTAATGAATCACTCTCTCAACTATGGACAGTTACCTGTAGTGTATAATGGCAAATATATTTGGAAATCATCAGCCTAGTATGTAAAAATATAGAAGCAAATGAATAAAATAATTACCAAAAAAAGGAATTATTAACTGTACAGATAAAAGTTACTCCATGCGACAAAGAATCACCTATATTTTCATCCTGTCCTTTTCATTGCACAGTTGCTTGTGGAAAATGGCTATAATAATGGAAATAGAAAGCTATAAATAATAAGAAATAGGAAACGTACCTTCACACCGCTAAAACAACACAGTTACAATCATGATCTTTTAAGAATGACTAACACAGCAATTTTTGTTAAGTAATCAACAAATGAAAGCATTAGCAGTCAGTCATTGTCTTCCAGCAGAATTTCCAGTTAAGATTCCAGCTGGCAGCTCTAAAAAGCAATTAAGGTTATCCCTTTACAGTAATTCACTCTAATTTGAAAAAGGTGTTTCAAAAGGCCATCACAGAATTTCTGTGTTACAGAGAGAGTAGTGTAAAAAAGCACTATCCTCACAGTGCACCTGGCTGTTACTTGCATACAGTTTTCTTGACACTGCATTGGAAAAGATAAACTAGATATCAAACAAGTACAGTAAGTTTAATATATTCAACTACCTTTAAACTGAATGCACATAATTTCCCGCCTATATATTCAAATTCAGACACCCAAGCCAGAAATTTAGTAGTAATATTATAAGACTTCTAAATAATAAAATCAATAATAGAAGAAGTGACTGCCATGAAGTGACTTACCAGAAATGAATGACACAATATTTGAAGCATCAAATATGGGCATTTCCACCTATTCTACTTCCAATGATTCTATTCCTAACCTTTATATGCAATAGTTATGGCAGAAATTGGAAATAAGATTTTCATGTCAATTCAAATGTTCTCATTGAAAAGCTGTCTATTTATTTGTGGTAAATTATTTTACCTTCCCATGTTTTATTTTTCTCATTTGCATACTGCAAAAGCAATACTAAATTTTTAAGGTGAATTTGAAACGTTGATAAGCCACCTAGTACAAAGCCTGATACCTAGCAAATGCTCATGAAACACGGGCAATTTTTCTTATTACTATCACCTAGGCATTCTAGCCTGAACTGCGGTAGCCATAGTTACAGAAATTTATAGTGCAGTAAGAGTACATAGGTATAATCAATGGGTTACCTGTCAGCCTCAGGAGTGAGGAAAATGTGATTTGACTACAGACATGGTACTCATTTTGTGACATAATTGCATAGCACATACCAAGAGGCACCCGGAGGAAGTCCTTCTTTATTAGTCTAAGGTAGGTGAAAGGTACAAATTTAAATTCACGTGGAAATATTGTTTGGAATGGAGTATTTGTTTTGTAATGAAATTACGTATTTATGACAGCCGATTTTTTAAATTCCTGAAGTGAAATCTTTACTGGATGCTGTAGTATATTTTATCATCCTAATACTGAAAAAAAATTATACAATCCTAAAATATATGGGCCAACACTCTATTATAAAATGGCAGCAACCATTTGTGGCTGTTTTCTTGATTTATTTTTTCCAGGTTTGGCTTGAAACAGCTGGAAGTTTCTAACAGTATACAGAGGTCAAAGAAATTAAGAAATATTACTGTATGTTGTACTTAGGTTACAGTAGCCTTTTCTGATAAGTCCAGATACCATTGATAAACACAGAAGGTAGGGAAATTCTGGGCAGAAGAGGGATGGTCCCTAGTGAGGACTCTACCTTCAAACTGAAAAGCCTGAGATCATGGACCAAAAGGAGAACTTACATGCCTGTTTTACACTCAAATGTTGAATATTTCAAAATCATCCTGGCCCAACTCTCACCCATCCTGCACCCAGAAAAAACCTGGACTCAGCCTGCAGAGAGAGGAGAAGCAGCTGGACACTAGAGACTACAGTTGGGTGTCAGTGAGAAGGGGCTTGACTTCAGAGGGACAGCTTCACATCAAAGCTTCAGAGAGGAGCCTGGCCAGCGAAATTATCTTCATGCTCTGTCCCCATTCTATCTCACCTTCCCACTGAGAGCCACTTTCATCAGCAATAAAATTTCCTACATTTACCATCTTGAATTTATTTGTGTAACCTCATTTCTCCTGAATGCTGGACAAGAACTTTAGTGCCAAAAGTATGGAAACAAAAGGCTGTCTGATGATTAATTCTGACTGTCAACTTGATTGGATTGAAGAATAAAAAGAATTAGTCTGGGTGTGTCTGAGAGGGTGTTGCCAAAGGAAATTGGTATTTGAGTCAGTGGGCTGGGAAATGCAGACCCACCCTTAATCTGGGTGGGCACCGTTTAATAAGCTGCCAGGAGGACTAGCATATATGAAGGAAGAAAAATGCGAAAAGTTTGCCCTAGCCTACCTGCTTATATTTGCCTACTGTATTGGATGCTTCCAGCCCTTTTGGAATCCAAGTTCTTCAGTTTTGGAAGTCACGCGGACTGTCCTTACCCCTAAAACTGCACACGGCTTATTGTAGAACCCTGTGATCATGTTAATTAAAACTTAATATACTTCCCTTTATATATATATGAAATATATATATGTATTCCATTAGTTCTATCCCAATAGAGAACCCTAATACAGATTTTTGTACCAGGAGTGGTTCTACAGGTAATGAATATTAAGAATGAAGTCCCTTCATTGGTTTTAGGGTTTCTAGAGCTATTGGCTTAATAAGATTAGACCTCAAAAATGCTAAGGACTCCACTTCTAATTGTATAGAGAACACTGATACTCCTTAGCATGAACTGTTTAGAGAGCTATGCGAAATTAATGCATCTGAAACTCCTGATTCATTGCCCATGAAAGGCACAGAGTTTAATGACTCTATACATAATACTTTTTACCATAAGTGTAGAACTAAGCACCATAATGAAACTGGTTGGCAGATCCTAAGTTCAGTGAAGAAAGTAATGAAAAAAATGATGAACTCAGGGATTCAGTCTCCTGGCTTCAAAAGCAGATACTGAGAATGAAATCTGCTAAGATTGCCCTGAGTGAGAGTCTTATCTCCTTTGGGGAAAGAGCTGAAATTGTGGAAAAACAGACACCAACTCTTATCATGCAAGTGGCTCACCGGCAATGAAAGGTACATGCACAGACTCACCAGGTGTCTACAGTTATAGTGAGGGCATTGATTAGAAAAGAATGTGACCCTGCAACTTAGAATGGGGACATGTGAAAGGACCATGATGAAGCTGGGGACAATGAATTTGTAAACTCTGATGAATGTTTTTTCCAGAAGAAACAGCTGTAACATCCCCATTAGAGGCAACATTCCTTCCACAACCCAGGCTGCCACCAGCCAATCCAACTTTCACTTATGTGACAAACCCTGTGCTAACTGAGGCAACAGTGAAGGCCTCCCTTCAGGCAGTTTCCAAGCAAGACAATGTTAATTCTCCGAAGGAGCCACTCCCAACAGTCCTGTTTGCTTCTGAACCTATAATTAGACTAAAGTTCCAGTGGGCCCCTACAGGTGAGGTTGAGAATGTAACCTATGAGGAGTTGCACTACATGCAAAAAGAAACACTTGACTTTTCAAATTTATGTAAACAGAAATCTGGAGAACAAGCATGGGAATGGATATCAAAGGTGTAGGATATTAGTTGAAGGAATATTGAGTTGGATGACACTGAATTTATTAATTTGGGTCAACTAAGCAGAGACTCTGCATTCACTGTTGCAGCTCAGAGTTAAAAAAATGTTCTGATAGTTTATTTACTTGGTTAGCTGAAA
The DNA here is from genome assembly GCF_001604975.1 of Cebus imitator. Classification (NCBI taxonomy): domain Eukaryota; kingdom Metazoa; phylum Chordata; class Mammalia; order Primates; family Cebidae; genus Cebus; species Cebus imitator. The sequence continues at coordinate 1,496,494 of NW_016107491.1, forward strand.
TACGGATTAAAAGATGGCTCATGGTAAGCAACCTGAAATAATTTTTTTACATCTTTCTAAAGAACTATGAAATGGTCCATTGTGAGCACGCTTAAAATGCCTGATCTCCCTGTGTTTAATATAGAGGAAAGCATCCAAAAGCCTAATAAGATTGGGATGTTGGAGTGGATTAGTCACTTTAGACCTACTCATTCCAGCTAGGAGAGTACAGAAAATATACCCTTTACCAACACCTTGTGAAATAGATTTGTTAGGGCAGCACCTGCACCTTTGAGCCCTCTAATTATTATTCTCTGTATGTCAGATCTAACATTGGGAACCACAGTAACTCAACTGTAAAATTTAAATACAATGAAATTAGTCCTGCCATAGCAAGTGCCATGTGACAACATTCAACCATCAAAGGCAAGGTTGTTGTAGTTACATTAAGCGACAGCAGAGGCAAAGCAGCAATCAGAATAATATGACTTGTGTAGAGCTCAGATATTAGCTAATTAACCATCTTTCCTGCAAGTGAAAGTGATAGGAAGCCTACTGCATTCCTACTTAATTTATATAAACAGAAAACATCTGGGTCAAAATGAAGGAAGATTAATTTCAAATATTAAAAAAAGAGAATGACAGCCCCTCAATCAATTTCCAGACTTCAGCCAGTTAACAGACCCAGAATACCTTGAATCAAGGGAAGGCCAGGTCCCCTTGAGGAAAAAACCCGCTACATGACGGACAATTTATGCAGTAAATCCTTCCCAAAGGAGACTGCTTACCTTTTACAAAGATAACTGTGCTTTGGAGACAGGGAAATTATCAGACATTTTGGACACCACTGGATACTCACTGTATGATGATGTAATGCTCACCAAAGGCAATTTGCCTTCACCTGGCAGGGCCACCAATATATCTTTACATTCCTATCTGAGGGGTATATAAACTCTCCAGCTTTGTGTCATGATCTTTTTCAGAGAGATCTTGATCAAATGTGCTTCTGTAAGATGTTACATTTACCCATTACATTTATTACATTATGTTGATTGGATCCAATGAGCAAGAAGTAGCAAACACACTGGATTTATTTGTGAGACATTTGTATGCAGGAGATGGGAAAAAAATCCAACTAAAATTGAGAGACCTTGTACCTTCGTAAAATTTCTAGGGGTCCAGTAGTGTGGGGCTTCTGGAGATATTCCTTAAAATGTGAAGAATAACTTGCTTCATCTGGCCCCTCCTAAAACCAAGAAAGAGGCACAATGTGGCCAGGAGTACTGGCTCCTGCCTGTAATCTCAGCACTTTGGGAGGCAGAGGTGGACAGATCAGGAGATCAGGGTATCTAGACCATTCTGGTCATCATGATGAAACCCCATCACTACTAAAATGCAAAAAAAAAAAATAAAAATAAAAAAAAAATTACCCAGCTGTGGTGGTACATGCCTGCTACATGGGAAGCTAAGGAAGGGGAATCACTTCAACCCAGGAGACAGAAATCACAGCTGAGGTCATGACACTGCACTCCACTCTAACAACAGAGGGAGACTACGTCTCAAAAAGAAAAGAAAAGAAAGAGGCACAATGCCTAATAAGCTTATTAGAATTTTCAAGGCAACACATTGCTAATTTGGGTGTGTTACTCTTGCCCATTTATTGAGTGACCTGGAAGGCTGTGAGTTTTGAGTAGAGTCCAGAACAGGAGAAGGCTCTGCAATAGATCCAGGTTTCTGTGCAAGCTGCTCTGCCACTTGAGCCGTGTGAACCAAAAGATACAATGATGGTTGAGGTGTCAGTGGCAGATGGGGAGCATTTGGCAGGCCACCATAGGAGAAGCACAGTAAAGACCTGTAGGATTTTTAGAGCTTTTGGTAGGTCCCCATAGGTGAATCACAATGGAGACCTCTAGGATTTCGTAGCACGGCGCTGCCATCATCTGAAGATAACTACTCTCTTATTGAGAGACAGATCTTGCCCTGTTACTGGGCTTTAGTGGAAGCAGAATGCTTGATTCTGGGTCATGAAGTCACCAGGTAGCCAGAACTGCCTATCATGTACTGGAAGCTTTCTGACTCATCAAGCCATAAAGTGAGGTGTGCAGAGTAGCATTCCATCATCAAATGGAAGTGGTATATACATAATCGGGTTACAGTAGGTCCTGAAGGCACAAGTAACTTACATGAGGAAGTGGCTGAAATGTCCATGGTCTCCACTCTTCCACACTGCCTTCTTTCTCTCAGCAAGCACTAACAGTGCCATGCAGAGCCCCTGTGATAAGTTGACAGAGGAAGAGGAGACTACCTGGTTTACAAATACTTCTGCATGATATGCAGGGACCACCCAAAAGTAGACAGCTGCAGCACTAAAACCTCTTTCGCTGACGTCCATAAATGACAGCAGTAAAGGGAAATCTTCTCAGTGGTCAGAATGCTGAGCAGCACACCTGATTGTAAACTTTGCAAGGAAGGAGTAATGCCCATATATGGGAATATATACTGATTCTTTTGTCGCCAATAGTTTCACTGCATGGTCAGAGATTTGGAAGAAACATGATAGGAAATTAGGTACCAAAGGAATCTGTAGAAGAAGTATGCAGACAGACCTCTCTGAGTAGTAAAAGACTGTAAAAATATTTGTATCCCACTTGAGTTCTCAAAACTGGGTAACTTCAGCAGAGGAGGATTTTAAAGATCAACTGAATAGAATGACCTGTTCCACAGACAACACTCAGCCTCTTTCCTACACCACCACTGGCATCACCCAATGGACCAGTGAACAAAGTGTCCATTTAGCCAGCAATGGAGGTGATGTATGGGCTCAGCAATGTGTACTTCCACTAACAAAGGCTGACCTGGCTATGATCACTGCTGAGTGACCAATTTACCAGCAGCAGAGACCAACAATGAGAGCTTGATACAGCACCATTCCTCAGGGTGATATGCCAGCTACCTGTTGGCAGGTTGATTACATGGAACGCCTTCTATCATGGAAACGGCAGAGGTTTGTCTTCACTGGAATAGACACTTACTCCAGATATGGGTTTGCCTATCCTGCATGTAATGCTTCTGCCAAGACTCACATCCCTGGACTCACAGAATGCCTTATCCACTGTCATGGAGTTCCAGGCAGCATTGCCTCTGACCAAGACTTTATTACTTTCCAGATAATAAAGTGTGTCAATGGGCTCATGTTAATGAAATTCACTAGTCTTACAATGTTAGCCATCATTTTGAAGCAGCTGTATTGAAAAAATGGTGGAATGGTCTTTTGAAGTGACAATTACAATACCAAAGCAAACTGGTGGCAATACTTCACAAGGCTGGGTCAAAGTTCTCCAAAAGACTATGTATGCTCTCAATCAGCATCCAATGTATGGCATTGTTTCTCCCATAGCCAGAATTTAGAGGTCCATGTATCAAGGGTTGAAAGTAGAAGTGACAGCACTCACCATTGTGTCTAGTGATCTGCTAGCAAAATTTTTACTTTCTCTTTCCACCACATTACATTCTGCTGGCATACAGGTCTTAGGAGTTACAGAGGTGGGTGTGGTGATTGACTCACACTATCAAGATGAAATGAGTCTACTACTCCACAAGGCAGGTGAGGAAGAGTATGTATGGAACAGAGAAAATTCACTGGGACGTCTATTACATACCCTATGATTAGAGTCAATGGGAAATTACAGCATCCTGATCCAAGAAGGATGAGAAATAAACCAGACCCTTCAAGAATGAAGGTTTGCGTCACTCCACAAAGAAGAAAACTGTGACCTGCTGAGGTGTTTGATAAAGGCAAACAGAATACAGAATGGATAGAAGAAGACAGTCATCAATACCAGCTATGACCAAATGAACAGCTACTGAACCGAGTACTGTAATTGTCATGAGTATTGCCTCCTTTTATTCAAAATATGTTTGTGCATGGATACACTTGTGCCAAGAAAAGTCTTCATTTTATTTCCCTTATCATGTGACATAAGATTTATTTACTTCATATCAGGATTTAAGTATTTTTATGTAACAGTAATTGGGTTGGGAATTGATGCATTTCTGATTGTATGAAAGATACTTGTATTATGTTAGAGATAATTTTGACCTTAATATTGTCTTTATTTGAAGATAAAGTGTAATCTCCAGGAGTTGTATATGTGTTTAATTTGATAAGCAGTACACTTATGATGATTAATACTGATTGTCACCTTGATGGGATTGAAGGATGCAAAATATTGATCCTGGGTGTATCTGTGAGGGTGTCTTCAAGTGAGATTAACATTTGAGTTAGTGGGCTGGGAAAGAGACTCATGCTTAATGTGGGTGGGCACCATCTAATCAGCTGATAGTGCAAAGAGTATACAAAGAAGGAAGAAAAACAGGAAAAGCCTTGAATTGCTTAGCCTTCCAGTCCTCATCTCTGCCCTGTGCTGGATGCTTTCTGCTCTCAAATACTGGATTCCAAATTCTTCAGTTTTGGAAGTCAGACTGCCTGCCTGTCCTTGCTCCTCAACCTGAAGACTGCTTATTGTGGGACCCTGTGATCATTTGATTTAAGACTTAATAAACTAATATATATATATATATATATATATATATATATATATATATACATGCACACACACACAAAATCAGTTCCATCCCTCTAGAGAACCCTAATACAGGCTATCATACTGACCCTCCATCGAGCTGTTAACACTTAAGCTATCTACAGATGGCTGAGCTAAAAGAGTACTGCAACACTTATTCTGGAGTATCAGGGGTCACAAGCTCCACCCTTAGAGGCTGTCTCAGAGCCAATACAAAGGTTGCCCTGGCAAATACCCTAAAATGCTCACCCTAGCTCTACACTGACTAACCTACATACTCCCCATCCTGTGAGTGGTGAAATACAGCAAATCCAAGTGAGTGGAGTTTGCCCCTGCTAGAACCAAAGCAGCCAGCTAGTTCCAGCACCTTTTACCTCCAGTTTCCCCCAAAGAAAGGGTCAGGGAAATATCCTGCTTCATTTGGGGTCTGCCTGGGATTCATCAAAAGTGTAGGTGAATGCACATCTGTAGGATCTCTCTCTTCTTCTCCTCAGAATATTGTCTCACCTATGCCACTTGCAAACTACAGGATGCAACCCTACCATCTCTTTCTTAAGAGTGAAAGGAATGCTGGCTCTATTTTCCTTTTTGAAGGTCTAGCCATCATGTGAGACAAGAATAAAGTTCTGCATCAAATGAAGACATCTGCCGAGGCCACTCCTTAGTGTTGATGAAAGGCCCCAAGACTGAATCTAGTTCCTGACTGTTTCATTAGGACATGGCCCACACTTCCTGACTTTTCTATAGGAATTTTCCTTTCTTCTTCTATGACTTGAAATGTGTCCTACCTATTCGTTTATAATGTTAAGTGTTTGGACACAAACTGCAGAAATATATCTAGAAACAATAAGAATTAGACCCAGCTATCAGATATGCAATTCAGAACAATACAGTTTCTTCCTACTCTTAGAGGTGCCATCCTGACCTCCACCAAAATAACTTCACTTGCAGGCAGTGCAAGGTTAACACTCCTCACCCTCTCCCAGCCCAGCAAGACCACTTCAGCATGTTGGCAGCAGGCACGTGCCAGGCTCAATGGCCACGCTAGGTGGGAGAGAACAGCGGCTGCTGCCAGTGACTAAGGGAAGTCTAAAGAACCAGAGACACTACACAGCACCTGGCCAGTGTTTCCCACTTATAGTTCATTTCTACCACCAACCCATAGAGTATTTCCTCCCCTGGCCATGGGATTCAGCTTGGTATAAACCAGAGGAGGGATACAAAGATTAAAGGAATTCATTTGCATAGAACGAGAAGTTCTTCTACCATTTTTAAGCTGTTTTTCTCTCTTTTTTCTTTGCAAGAGAATATTTTTCCTACCTCATCACTCTCCTTACAATAGGGAAGTAACAGATGAACAACTCCAATGAGCAAATAACTGAAAATTTGGCAAGGCCTGTCAGAAAATTAATCTGCATAAATCCATGCTAACCCTGAGACATCTTTTTATCCAAAACACAATTCTACATTTTCAGTTGACCCCCTAGAAAGGAAAATCAGATCTGAGGAATCCAAAGCCAGGAAAAAAGCACTGGCATAAATGGGCAGGACTGATTGTTGCTGATGAACCTCCTGGTTAACTAGCCCCTGCATAAGGAGGCCATTTTCCATGACATAGATAAGACCCAGGGAACCCAAAGGCTGCCAACAATAGGGGGAATGGAGGCATAGGCGCTCTCCAATTCTTGAGTGCAGGCCTCAATGGCACTGATAGAAGATGTCTGTCTAAGGTTACCAGGTTTTGAGGATAAAAGAGAGACAAAAAATACTCTCCCCTGGAGAGTGTCCTGAATGACTGGGACTACTTTGACTCTCAGACTCTAGAGGAAAATCACCTCATATTCCTTTGCAGAAAGATTTGGCCAAATTATAATCTACAGGAAGGACTGGATTGACCTCAGGAAAAAATAATCCTGAAGTTGAACCCCTTTTCTATAAATGTGAGGACCAATGGTATGCAGGCTTTCTTTACCTTGCAGGGTAATTCAGACTTTTGCCACCAGGATAGGAATGATCCAGCCCTCCTGCTTGCTATCTAAGGAGAGGCTGCAACTGTAATCCCAGAGAACTAAAGAATAAACCACCTTGCCATGAATGTACCTATGAAATAATCTTGCATGATCTGCACATGTACCCTAGAATCTAAAGTACAATAAATATAAAATTAAAAAATAAAAAAAAAATAAACCCTACAGGTACCTCTAGGAGGGAGCCAGCTCTCTCCAGCCTTGCTTCTCTGAGTATAACTAATCCTTCCTATCCAGTTTGTCTCTCTTGCTTGACTCCTCCTAGAAATCCTCAAATTAGACAAACCCCAGTCTCCCTCTTAGCCCTCGAACAGATGTCTGGTGAATCTGGCACCAGTAAGGTCCAGGTACCCGTTTCTTAACAAAACTGAAGAAAAATTAAATGGGATCTTGGAAAGTTTTCAGATGACTCTGACAAATAGTATAGAGGCTTTCCAGAATTTATCCCAGGTATTTGAACTCTCCTGAAAAGACATTATGTTACAAACAGAAGAAAAATTAAATGGGATCTTGGAAAGTTTTCAGATGACCCTAACAAACACCATAGAGGCTTTCCAAAATTTATCCCAGGTATTTGAACTCTCCTGGAAAGATATTATGTTATTTTTGAATCAATAACACTGAGAATCACATTGCTCTGCAACCGCCAGAAATTTGCGGATTAGCTGTGTGTTACATATAGTGTCAAGCAGAAAGTCAAACTTTATTCAGCTGTAGGAGAAGCAGTATCATTGGATCACCCTAAATGGGATCTCCATGATGAGATGGGAGAATGGAAGAGGAGATACTTTCAAGTGTGCATAATGGATGGCTTCTATAGAACTACAATGAATCCTTTAAATTATAACAAGTTATCCATGATAGACCAGGGACTTGGGGCTTCAGGGGACATGGGCACCCCCACCTCCAGATGCTGCCATAGGGCTAGTACAGAATTCAACCTTGCTGTCACTCAGAAGCACTCACTCCAGCTCCTTCACCCACACACCTACATATTTCCCTTCCCATGAGGGGTGGAACACAGCTGGTGGAATGTCTGGAGTTTCCCACTGCCAGTGAAAATTCGGCTGGCTAGTTCCAGCACCTGAGCATTAGAGTTCCCCGCCGTGAAACGTTCACAGAAATACCCTGCTTCACCCTGGCCACATAACTCAAGCCTCATGACCACACTTTAACACTAAATCCACTATATATGTTTGACTATTGGTTTAGTTCAGAACTATAATTTTATTTAACAAATTTCACTGACACTTTTTTCATTAAATGAGAATTCTAACACGGATTTCTTGAATTAAAAGCAAATCGTTTTCAAGCAAAATTTTAGGAACTATGAAAAATAAATCACTTCCAGACATATTGAAATCATAACCTAAAAAAATCTTATGAAGTTTTTGTCTAGTTTTGGGTTTTCCTGGAAGAAACTTCTGAGGGATATTTTACTAGAACAAACAATTTTGTTTACTTTGAACATGCAAAGTAATTTTATCCTGACGCGATATATAGTTTCATGTAAAGAACAGAAAAATAACAACATGTGTAATAGAGAGAAGTCTGAGGTCAAAGATTAATTGCAGATTATGAGGCCCACAGTAGTGAGGCCTCTGGGGCTAGCTGCACACAAAGTGTTCCTAGAGAGGCAGCTGGTATGTTAGTGGAAGAAGGTAAAAAAATAATTTTTGCTTTTCAGTTATGTAAGCCTCTGAAAAGACAATCCTCATCTATTCCTCAATTTTTTTATCTCAATTCCTTATTTTAATTTTTTGATAATAAAAGGTTTTCCTTTGTTTACTTTGTTGCCTAGGAGATAGGTGACAGAAGAGGAAATGAAACAAATGAAGGCTGTTGAGAGGGGAGAACACTGGTAATTTTTTTTCCTGATAATTTTTAGTCACCTAAAAATACCTGACTGAAAAAAAAATTAAAGTTCAAGGGAATGTCAAATTATTGTTTTGAAGAGGCATCAACAAAAAACAGATCTATATAAAATTTGGTAATATCAATTGCGGAATACATATTCCTATTGTGTCTTTTGATAAGTTATATTTATTTTATCCTGGGAATTTTTTCAAACTATTATTTCTAATGTTGAAACATGGATTATATTTATGTATATTTGGCTATTAAAATTATCTAGCAATATATTGAAAACTGGAAGTCTAAAATCTAACTAGAAAGAAAGCAAATATATTTAGTAGCTATTATTAGTCAGTCAGTTTGCACGCAATACTTTCACTCTGTGAAGACTGTTACCCACATTTTAAAAATGAGAAAATTGAGGCTTAAAGACGTAAAAAATAACATTAATGGAGCCTCTATTTGAGAGTCAATGTTGACCTAGTACTAAGTAAATAGTAGTACTCTTTTCGACTAGGACAGACCTATGACATAACCCAGACTTTCTTCCTAACTACCTAAATGGCAGGAATGCTGTGATGCTCGATAATTGTCTAAATCTCTCTAAATCATTTTCTTATCTAATAACCATGTGTTATGAAAACCACTTTGAGTTATTCTAAAGATATATGGTAATGCTGGCACAGTGCTCATAAATACTTATTATTTGAAAATAGCTGTTATTGCTATACTATTATTGTTATTATTTCTAGGTCTATCTGATTCCAACATTCTTCCTCTACCACTCTGACATTCAAATTGAGTTCCAGACTTTATCACTTGCTATTTTTATTTCTATATTCTAGTAGATTACCATAAGATAGACTTGCTTCTTGAAATTACAGTAAATAAAAGCCTCTTTGATCATTCATTTTTAACAGGTAAATCTCATTCCTCTGATCTTCAATAAGAATAGGAACAAAAACGGTATTCTGATTTTAAATTATGAGCATAGTAACTATCATAACTGGAACTGGGTAAACGTGTAAAACAAAATAAAAAGCTTTGTAAACTTTTCCCTGTTCTCTGACATTCTTCCATTTAACTTTATCTGCAGTTACATTTTACCTGCAGTTATATTTTCTAAAAGCCCTTATTTTCCTTTAAAAAGAAAATTAGTCATCACTAAGTAACTGGACAATGTATTTTCTGGTGGAAGGAGTCAGATACAACCACACAAAAATTCTGGAAAATGATTTTAAAATAATGGCAATTAAAGAAACATGACAAATGCAATCCATGATACTGAATCATGAAATAATGTTGCTATACAAAACACCACTTTGAACAAAAAGTTCAAATTTGGATATAAGTCAGATATTAAATAGTTTATATTAAAGTAAAATTTCTGTATTTGATAATTATATTGTGATTATACAAAAGAATACACTTGTTCTTTGACATTTACACTGAAGTGCTTGGAGTGAAGGTGGAGATTTCTTGCAGCTTTCTCTAGCATACATTGTGCAAGAAAAAAAAAGAAAATCATAATAAGAATATCCACAACAGTGTAGCTTCCAAGGTCACTGAATAGGAACAACACCAATCTGAAGGTCCCAGCGAAATTAACGCAGACGGCATATGATTCCTACATTTCCAACTGAGCTACCCAGTTTATTTCATTGGGACTAATTGGATAGTGGGTGCAGTCAACGGAGGGTGAGCAGAAGCAGGTTGGAGCAATGCCTCACATGGGAAGCACAACATGATGGAGGATTTCGCTATACTAGACAAGGGAAACCGAGAGATTATACCGGAGAAATGGTACATTTGGACCCAGATACTGAGGTTTTGCCAGGCTCATTGCAACTGACACACTAGGATGTTCTCTCCGATACCTGGCTCAGCAGGTCCCACCTCCATGGAGCACAGCAAGGTAAAATCCACTGCCTTGAAATTCTCACTGCTACCACAGCAGTCTGAGGTTGACATTGGACAAGAGATGGGTGGGAGGAGGGGTATCCTCCATTGCTGAGGATTGAGCATGGAATTCCATCCTCAAAATGTAAACAAAGCTGCCCAGAAGTTAAAACCAGGTGGATCCTACTGCAGCTCCCTGGGACTGACCAACTCGGGAAAGCAGCCTAGATGGGTGCATATTCACAAAACATAAATGTACCTGCCTGACAGCTCTAAAGAGAGCAGTGGTTCTAACATCAAAGTGTTCAAGCTCTGTTAAGGGAGAGACTGCCTCCTCAAATTGTTCCCTGACACCCCAGGTATCCAGACATGAAGATACCCCCTAGTAGGGGAGGACAAACACCTCACACAGAAGAGCTCTCACAGACATCTAGTAGGTGCCCCTCTTGGATGAATCTTCCAGATGTAGGAAAACACAACAATCTTCGTTGTTCTGTAGCCTCTTCTGGTGACACTTAGGCAAACAGGGTCAGGAGTGAAACACAAGCAATCTCCAGCAGATCTACAGCAGAGGGATCTGACTGTTCGAAGAAAAACTAACAAACAAAAAATAATAGTATCAACATCACCAATATAAAAGACAAAAGGGTAGAAAACTCCACAAAGATGGGGAGAAATTATCAGAAAAAGGGTGAAAATTCCAATAACCAGAACGCCTCTTCTCTTCCAAAGGATCACAACTCGTCATCAGCAGCTGAACAAAACTGGATGGAGAATAAGTTTAAAGAATTAACAAAAGTTGGCTTCAGAAGTGGGTAATGACAAACTTTTCCAACCTAAAGGAGCACATTCTAAACCAATACAAGGAAGCGAAGAACCCCAAGAAAAGGTTAGAGAAACTGCCAACTAGAACAAACAGCCTAGAAGAAAACATAAATGACCTGATGGAGCTGAAGAACACACCACAAGGACTTCATGAACCATACACAAGTATCAATAGCTGAAAGAATCAAGCAAAAGAATTGTCAGAGATTAAAATCAACTCAATGAAATAAAGCGAGAAAACAGGATTGGAGGGAAAAAAAGAGTGAATGGAAATAAAACTCTCCAAAAAATATGGGATTAAGTGAAAAGAACAAATCTACACTTGATTGATTGATCTAAACATGATGATGAGAATGGTATCAAGTTGGAGAACACTCTTCAGGATTTTATGCAGGAGAACTTACCCAACCTAGCAAGGCAGGCCAACAATCAAATTAAGGCAATACAGGGAACATCACAAAGACACTCTTCAAGAAGACCAACCCCAAGACACATAATTGTCAGATTCACCAAGATTGAAATGGAGGAAAAACACTAAGGGCAGCCATAGAGAAAGGTCAGATCATCAACAAAAGGAAGACCATTAGACTAACAGTTGATGTTTTGGCAAAAACCCCATAAGCCAGTAGAGAGTTGGGAGCAAATATTCAACATTCGTAAAGAAAAGAATTTTGAACTCAGAATCTGATATCCAACCAAACGAATCTTTATAAGTATAGGAGAAATAAAATCCTTTACGGACAAGAGAATTCTGAGAGATTTTATCACTAGCAGTCCTGCCTTCCAAGAGCTACTGAAGGAAGCACTAAACATGGAAAGAAACAACTGGCATCAGCCATGGCAAAAAAGTAACAAATTATAAAGTACAATGACGCTGTGAAAAAACTGCAAAAACTGATGCACAAAATATCTAACTAGCATCATAAAGAAAGGATCAAATTAACATATTAACCTTGAATGTAAACAGGCTAATTGCCCCAATTAAAAGACCCAGAATGGGAAACTGGATAAAGAGTCAAGAATCATTGGTGTGCTATATTAAGGAAAACTGTTTCACGTTCAAGGACACACAGAGGCTTCAAATACAGGGTTAAGGGAAGATTTACGAAGCAGATGAAAAGAAAAAAAAAAAAAACTGGGGTTAAAAAAAAAGCTGGGGTTACAATCCTAATCTCTAATAAAACAGACTTTAAACCAAAAAATATCAAAAGAGATAAACATGGGCATTACAGAATAGAAAGGGGATCAATGCAACAGGAGGAGCTAACTATCCTAAATACATATGCACCCAATACAAGAGCACCCAGATTCATAAAGCAAGTTCTTATATACCTACTAAGAGATTTATAATCCCACACTCCCACATAATAATAGAGTGAAACTTTAAAACACCACTGTCAATAGTAGATCCATGAGACAGAAAATAAACAAAAAAATCCATGACTTAAATTCAACTCTGGACCAAATGGACCTAATAGACATATACAAAACTCTCCATCCCCAAATCAACAGAAAATAAATTCTTTTCAACCCGATATTCCACTTATTCAAAAATTGACCACATAATTGGAGGTAAAACAATCCTCAACAAATGCAAAAAGAATCGAAATCATAACAATCTCTAAGACAACAGTGCAATCAAATTAGAACTCAGGATTAAGAAACCCACTCAAAACTGCACAGCTACATGGAAACTAAAGAACCTGCCTCTGAATAACTACAGGGTAAATGACAAAATTAAGGCAGAAATGAAGATGTTCTTTAAAACCAATGAGAACAAAGATGCAATGTGCCAGAATCTCTGGGACACATTTGAAGCACTGTGTAGATGGAAATTTATAGTATTTAATGAGAAAGCAGGAAATTTATAGCATTTCCCACAAGAGAAAGCAGGAAAGATCTAAAATCAACTCCCTACCATCACAATTAAAAGAACTCTAGAAGCAAGAGAAATAAAATTCAAAAGCTAGAAGAAGACAAGAAATAACTAAAAATAGAGCAGAACTGAAGGAGATGGAGACACAATAAACCTTCAAAAAATATCAAAGAATCCAGGAGAAGTCTTCTTAAAAAGATCAACAAAATAGATAGAATACTAGCCAGATTAAGAAGAAAAAAGAGAAGTATCAAGGAAACCCACTAAAAAATGATAAAGGGACATTACCACTGATCCCACAGAAATAAAAATGACCATCAGAGATTACTATACAGACCTGTATGCAAAAAAAAAAAAAAATTAGGAAATCTAGGAGAAATGGATAAATTCCTGGATACATACCCTCCCAAGACAAAATGAGAAAGAAGTAGAATCCCTGAATAGACAAGTAACAAGTATTAAAATTAAGGCAACAATTAATAGTCTACCAACAAAAAAATTTACACCACCAGACATAATCACACCTGACTTGTAACAGGGGTACAAAGAGGAGCTGGTCCCATTCCTCTTGAAACAATTCCAAACGACAGAAAAATAGGGAATCCTCATTAACTCATTTTATATGGCCAGCGCCATCCTAATACCAAACCTGGCAGAAACACAACCAAAAAAGACAATTTTAGGGCAATATCTCTGAGGAACATCAATGCAAAAACCCTGAATAAAATACTGACAAACCAAATCAAGCACCTCATCAAAAAGTTTGTTTCAAATAATTAAATTGAATTCATCCCTAGGATGCAAGTCTGGTTCAACATATGCTACACAATAAGCACAATTGAAAACACTCCTCAGCAAATGCATGAACAAAACCAATGAAAAAAAAACACATAATTATCTAAATAGATGCAGAAAAGTCTTTAGAGAAAATTAAGCAGCACTTCATGCTAAAAACTCTCAATAAACTAGGTATTGATAAAATGTATATCAAAATAATTAGAGCTATTTATAACAAACCCACATCCAATATCATGATAAATATGCAATAACTAGAAGGATTCACATTGAAAATCGGCACAAGAGAAGACTGCCCACTCTCACCACTCCTATTCAACATATTATTGGAAGATCTGGCTAGGGCAATCAGGCAAGAGAAAGAAATAAAGGGTAGTCAAATAGGAAGACAGAAAGTCAAATTGTCTTTGTTTGCAGATGACATGATTGCATATTTAGAAAACCTGATTGTCTAAGTTCCAAATCTCCTTAAGCTCATATGCAACTTCAGCAAAGTCTCAGGATAGAAAATCAATGGGCAAAAATCGCAAGCTTTCCTATATATCAATAACAGAAAGAGAGCAAAATAATAAGTGAATTCCCATTCCCAATTACTACAAACAGAATAAAATACTTAGGAATACAACTTACAAAGATGTGAAGAATCTCTTCAAGGAGAACTACAAACCACTGCTGTAGGAAATGAGAGAGGTCACAAACAGATGGAAAAACATTCAATTCTCATGGATAAGGAGAATCAATAATAACAAAATGTCCATACTGCCCAAAGTAAATAACAGATTCAATGCTAGATTCATAAAGATACCATTGACTTTATTCACTAAATTGGAAAAAAAAGACTTTAAATTTTATATGGAACCAAAAAAGGGCCCACACAGTGAAGTGAATCCTCATGAAAAAGAACAAGTCTGGAGGCATGAAACTACCTGATTTGAAATTATACTACAAAGCTACAGTAACATAAACAGCATGGTGCTAGTACCAAAACAGACATATAAACCTATGGGACACAACATACCCCTCAGAAATAACATCACATGTCTTCAATCAAGTACCCCTCAGAAATAACATCACATGTCTTCAATCAAGTTATCTTTGACAAACCTGATGAAAACAAGCAATGGGGAAACAATTCCCTATTTACTAAATGGTATTAATTTATTGAAGTAAACTAAAAAGCTTCAGCAATACAAAAGAAAATATCAGAGTAAACAGGTAGCCTACAAAATGTGAGAAAATTTTGTAATCTATCCATCTGACAAAGGGCTAATATTGAGAATCTTCAAAGAACTTAAACAAATTTAAAAAAGAAAAACCAGCAACCCCATCAAAAAGTGGAAAAAGGATATGAACACACACTTCTCAGAAGAAGACATTTATGCAATGAACAGACATATGAAAAACCACTTATGATCACTGTTAGAGAAATGTGAATCAAATTGACTATGAGATACCATCTCACACAACTTAGAATAGGGTTCATTAAAAAGTCAGAAAACAACAGATGCTGGAGAGGATGTAGAGAAATAGAAACATTTTTACACTGTTAGTGCTACATTAAACTAGTCCAACCACTGTGGAAGACAGTGTGTCAATTCCTCAAATATCAAGAACTAGAAACACCATTTCACCCAGAAACCCCTGTACTGGGTATTACACAAAGGTTTATACATCACTCTATTATGAAGACACATGCACACATATGTTTACTGCTACACTGATCACAATAGCAAAGATTTAGAACCAAGCAAAATAACAATCAGTGATAAACTGGATAAAGAAAATGTGGCACATATACAACATGGAATACTATGGAGCCATAAAAAGGATAAGTTCGTGTCATATGCAGGGACATGGCTAAAGCTGAAAACCATCTTTCTCAGCAAATTAAAACAAGGACAGAAATCCGAATCCTGCATGATCTCACTCACAGGTGGAAAATGAGAAATGGAAACTCATGGACAAAGACAGGGAAACATCACATACCAGTATGTGTTGGGGTGGAGGGTTAAGGGAATGATAGCATTAGTAGAAACCCCTAATATAGATGACGGGTTGATGGGTGCAGCAAACCGCCATAGCACACGTATACCTGTGTAACACACATGCACCTTCTGCACATATACCCCCAAACGAACACTAATGTCCACAATGATATGTCTTGAGGGACATGAAATAAATGTGGCAAAATATTAACAACAAATGAATCTAAGTGAAGGGTATATGTAATCTTAAAAGTTTAATTTAAGAAACATCAACACCAAAAATGTCTATAGAATAATAAAACAAAAGCAAAAAGCAAAAGCAAAAACATGATCAAAAGATTATTTGGGCTTTAGCATAATACATATAGTAACAGATTATGAAAGAAAAAGAAAATTCCAGTCTTCAGAAAGTTACAATCTAGAAAGTCAAACAGGTATACACAGAAAAAATGAAATATTACTTCAGCTTATAAAACACTTTTTCAAGTGCAAGATAACGTTTCATTTGAATATCAGTATTTCATAAATTGGGTTGTTTTTTCCAGGTGATACTCCATACTACCACTATTACATTGATAGAAATAAAGTAAATTCTAATTATTAACAGCTAAAAATTTATGCATACCATAGAGACATAATACATACAGCTTAGGAATCCAACAGACCTTGGCTAAAATTCCAGAACTACTACTTTCTAGTAAGTTGGGGATGTTACTGGTCCTCTCAAAGCATGTATTTTTTTCACTTGTAATTATCCTAAATTCACAAAGTTATTGAAGAAACCATATACATTCACAAAATATTGTAGGCATTTAAGAAACATAGCACGGGCTGAATAAATAACTGACATGATTATAGTCACTTTACCTATATCATCTGTCTCAGGACACCACAGACTTAGCATTCTATTTAGTAGAAAATTACTCTTGATCTTAACTCTTCTAATCATGCAAATATCAACAAGGATTTTTATATATGCTTTTATCTTACTTTATGATAAAAGAAAGGCTAAAATTACTTACATTGCATTTGACTTTTATAAAACTATAGAAAAGACTAATTTTCAGAGCTCTGCGTTCAAATTACAAGAGCAAATGTTTAAGACAGAAAACAGTTATTATATTTTTAGTTATTTAAAAAGCTTGACTTTAAATATCAAGACTGAAAGCATGTTTAGACTTGTAATGCATAAAATGGAAATAATATGTAAGTAGGCAAGAGTTGTTTCCTGTCTTTAACTGGTAAGATTTGAACAAGAAAGCAAAGAAGAGAAAATCAGAAAGATGACTGGATTTTAAGCCCGGCTAAGTATCTCCAAAAAGACCCAATGACCTAAGCTCAAGGCTAAGCTATCGCAGTTAACTGGGACAATAGAAACCCTTACCTATATGTCTTTCCCTTATAGGATTGGAAGTTCTACAGCATGAGAAAACTGTACCTTAGCATCCTAAGTTGCTCCAAAAAAAAAGCAGTCTTACAAATGGCTACCATTTACACTGTGATTGCTGGTCAGTAGAATAGAAAGGCTTAGGGAAACATTGGGATAGCTGAACTTCAGTGTTTTATACAGTGCAGGATAATGAAGAAATAGTGTCTGAGATTCCTTGATATTCCCCCTCTGAAAAAGCATAGAAAAACTGAGAAAATTAATGGACATCAGAAGTTTCGAGGTTGAGACGAAGAGAAATATATGTTCTGATAGAGTTATTATTACATTCTAGAGCAGTATCTCTAGAGAAGGTAAGAGGAAAACAGCCCAGGTGAGAGGTTAAGAAGCTGAGAAAAAAATGCTCTTTGCAGTCTCTCAATGCTAAGGACAAAAATTGAAACTGAGAAACAACTAGGAAATTGGGGTCATATTATATACCCTGAATATTCACTTTGTCTGCAAAGGATACATGCTAATTAATATATATATATGTGTATATATGTATATATATGTATATGTGTATATATATATATATATATATATATACACACACACACATACACATACACACACACATACACATACACACACATATATATACATATATAAAACGTGGAAATACTAAGTCTCATAGTATCAATGCCGATTTTTAATCAGTTAAAAGTATCATTAGATTAATCTAAACTAACTACAACTAAACTTCTTACCAGAAGGAAAAGGAAAATCCTCTGTAGAGAAAGATAATTTGATCTAAAAACATAAAATCATATCTAATGATTTTTACATACAATACCACTCAATAAAAAACAGGCAGCAGAAAAAAATACATAAATGTAAATGAAAAGAAATGATTAACAGAAAATAAAATGAAGAGAAAAATCAGCTTATATATCCACTGGAGATCCATACATTGAAATTTGGAATACATAATTTTAAAATAATGGAGGTGAATATGCATGAACATTAAATTACAAAAAAAAAACACAATTTCAACCAAGAAATAGAAAGTATACGAAGAATCAAATAGTAATTCTAGAACTGAAAATATCTAAAATTAAGTACTAAACAATGTCTAATATAAAAGATTAGACAAATCTCAAGAGAGAAGCAGTAAACTGGAAAGTATTTTAGAAAATCAATCTGAAGCACAAAGAATGGAATATGAAAAAAATTTATAAAGATATGTGAGTCACAGTGAAAGAGTCAACCAACAGGTAATTGGATTTCATAAACAATAGAAGATGAAGAATGTGATAAGGAAATACTTGAATAAGAAATGGTTTCAAATTTTTCAAAACTTCTAAATACATCAGGAAGCACTACAAAGTAGCAGAGTAAATTCAAATATAACAAGTTATTTTCATATACTGGTTAAAATAACTAAAAATCATATACTAAAACAAATGTGAGCAAATATAAGACAGAAAAAACAAAGATGACAAAGACATGCCTGTTTAATAGAAAACACAAACAAATTGGAAAATAAAGCATGCAAATTACAACAAATGTAATTGGATTGTATCATCCACTAAAACAGACATTCTTGGATTGAATTAGGAAAAAAATAATTATTTTACACACTCTATCAAAAACATACTTAAAAGAAATACTAAATAGAAAACAGGTGTTGGGGAAAGCTATAACAGGTGAAAACGAAAAGTGAAAATTGTCTCTCCAAAGTAATATTTTATGAGAGAGAATATAAGCAAAAACAATTTTAAATGGGAAATTTTTGAGTTACACAATAAGAGTTTTCAGTTTAACACACCAAAATATATATTCCTTCGCAGTTTCACAGAAATTAACCCAATGAGTCTAATATTTATAGGATTCTCAGTAAGTGTTAAAAGGACAAAAAGGGCTAAGAGCAGTTGCTCACACCAGAAATCCCAACATGTTAGGAGGCTGAGGAGGGAGGAAAACGAAGTCAGGAGTTCAAGACTGGCTTTACTAATATGATGAAATCCCATCTCTACTAAAAATACAAAAAATTCGGCAGTAGCTGTGATGTACCCCTCTAATCTCAGCTACTCAGGAGACTGCAGCAAGAGAATCGCTTGAAACTGGAAGGCAGAGGTTGCAGCGAAAAGAGATCATAGCACTAGACTCCAACCTGGGCAACAAGGTGAGAATCCATCATAGAAACAAAAAAGAAAGAAAAAAAAGGACAAAGAGATGCAATAAACATATGTTATAGAAAAAATTGGCCTTCTGGCATTGAATGCCAGCTGAATTTGAACAGACAGCAGTAGCAATATCTGCCTTAATCTTCTTTAATACTTTCTGCAGAGGTTTCTTGTGAGGATTAAATGAGTTAATGATTATAGAGCACTTAAAACAGTGATTTTTATGTACTGTTTGTTCAATAAGTATTATATATTGTTGTTATTGTTAGAGTATTACCCTCTAGGATAACATTTTCTAGAATAAACATACTAGTTCCAATGTCTTCATATACTGCAATTAAGGGATTTAAAAAACATTTATGGTGGGACAGTTTATTTCCACGTTTTCTAAAATGTGAAGAGAGAGATAAGAGATTTTTAATATAATCTCAATTCCAGTCATCGTTTTGAACAGAATCTGAGTAAGAGGAACTTTCAAAATACAATAGTTAATTTATAAAATAAGCCCTCCAAATCACTATAAATCACTAAGGGGGGTAATATTATCCCTTTTGCAAATGTAGAAACTAAGGTCAGAGAGATCAGCAGATTAGGCCAAAATTATAGAAAAGAAAATCGCCAGACATTAACTCATATATATGTCTACATCCAGTGGTCTTTGAAAACATCAACCCTATTAGAAACACACAAAAAGGAAGTATAACATAGACAGGGAAATGAGTAGCTGTATCAGACAAATAATAATAATGAAACTTTGATACTGATTTTAAAAAGTAAAAATATCAACCATAAATCTTCAAAGACTCAGAGTCTCAGAATAGAAAATAATATAATGATAAAATAGGAGTATTGAAAATCATACATATAAGGAAAACATATTTACATAAGTGAAAGCTAGGATCAATTATTTGTATTAGGAGCAAGAGTTTTGTTTTTTTCTTTAATTTATTGAATAAGAGTAGGTGAAAAAATATATAAAAATCCCCTTTTTAGAATTTTTCCACCAAAATAACAGAAGAATTAAACGATATAAATTAACAAATATATTATTTGATTGAGAATCATGGGACAATACTCTAAGGAAAAAAGGTCATTGCAACCACTCTTTCAGGTTATAGTTTAATATCTTACAGAAGGTCAGGATGAGTAAAAGGTGGTATTTTTTTATTTTTTTTTCCCATTTATTTATTTTATTGCATTTTATTGCATTTTAGGTTTTGGAAAACGTGGTATTTTAAAGAAGTGGGTAGGGTATCACATTGTAGGCAGGGTCACTGATTAGCATAGAAATGTTATTTTATTTTGCTTTGTGGGCCTAAAGAACATTGTCCAGTAATATAAACATACTTTTAATGCAAACTCTACAATCTTATATTAAATGTACTGGCTGTGATAGACTTTCTATTTATAAACAGGCAATCTTGTTCAACTGATTATAGACAACCTCTCATAGATTACTTATTCTTCTATCTGAACTCTTAGGAATATAAAATTCTCAAACTATCATTATTGATTTGTTTTTAGTAATAAACAACTGGGGAATGGGAAAGACTTCTCAATGTTGAATGTTTTCCTTAAGTCATTCAACTGTAATTTTTAATATGCCAATCAGAGAACCTCCAGAAAAATATATAATGATAATTAGTGCACACAGAGCATACTTAACTTCTTGAACATCTATTATTCTTGTCATTATTTTAACTTAGCACTGCGTTGTTCTTTGCCTGTTATTACTTAGTAACTTTGGTATTCACTTCTCTGTTACTTGAAATTGAACATTCATGTCAAATTAACACCTGTCTTGTATTAACTTACTCACATAATCTTGCTTAATTTCAGTCATTATTGCACTCTTATGATTATAAATTGACACTAATTTAAATACCTATTCGTGGCAAAAATCTGCTATTGTTCACCAATGTCTTTTCTTCTTTTTTTCCTAAGAACCAGATATCTAGTTTGTAGCTACACACATAATCAAGTAGACAAACTAAAGAAGACACTTCGTAGCCACTCCTTCTACTAGACATGCACATGTAATGGACTTCTGACTAGTAGTAGGATAGAAATGGTAAAGTGACACTCATAAGAGAAAGGACTTCATCCTCTGGCTATAAGACTTCTAATGAACCTTCTTAAACATGGGGATTATGGCAATTCCCAGTAGCGTGCTACAGCTACTTGTACCAGAGCTGGAATGCTGCAATCTAGGGTTTTAACCACTAGCACCCTAAAACTGGATATTGTTGGAGTATTTATGCAACAAAAATCAACAAACAACACAAATCAGTATTATTTTCTCAAAGAGCCATTTTACTTGCACAACTCTAGCAATACACAATGTACAAGTAAAGCAACAACACAGACCCTGGATTTTTGTATACTCATAGATCAATTTCTCGACTTCTTGTGCTTACAGTATGCGTAAGTGAGAAATATCTTCTAAATTTTTAAATACACTGTTATCTGGGTATGTATTACAGCTGCTAAAAGTATTACACAATCAAAACTATTAAAATGCCTTCATTTATAGACCAATTAGGGGCTTTACTCTTCTTTGGGAGCCAACATAGTTTGACAAGGCTGATGTGCATTTTACATGCTTAACAAATTCTACTTCTCGAAGCTGAAAAAGTATATAATATACATACACATACATATGTATATGCACAAATTCAAGCACAAATAAAAAGACACATATATATACTTATATATGTATATGACAAACTTCACTAGTATTTGAAATGGGATTTATACTATTGGTTCACCAGATTCAAATATATGTATACATATGTATACACTTGGTTTGAACCATCTAGAAGCCCAGGGAAAAAAGAAGCACAAAGACCCTAAAACTCTATACCCTATCACTAAAATATGATTCAATGAAGATATATTAATGAAGCTATCTGTCCCAAATTTTAGCATTTAAGAAGTCTAATTTAATGATAGAATTCTATTTTCGAATTTGATGACCTATATTTTTTACAAGTTGACTTCAATTAATATGGAGTGTTTTTCTAGTTGGCATCTTTTTTTAAGAGTGGATATGTTTCTGAGGTTAAAGTAGTAATAACCTTGTGAATTCTAGACTAGAATTCACAAGGTAGTATTAACCTTGAATTCTCAGACTAGAATTCAAGAAGTAAACTAAAAGTATGTTTGACACACTTATTAATAAGGCAATGTAGTTAACTGCACAATTAAACATCACATAACACTGTAAAATTGTTTAATAATTTAATCTATCTAAAGAAAATATTAACTTTATTTAAAATATAAGTCTTTATAAACTTTAGTATAGAGTGGATTTCATGAGAAAATTACTTCAGTGATATAAATAGTTTTATAAATAATATTCCTATTTAAAAAGATAATATAATCGTTAATTCTGTGTGTCAAGTTAACAGGACCACTAATGTGTTTGGGCCTCATTCAATTCCTTGAGGGCCTAAATAGAACTAAAGGTAAAGGAAAAATTAATTCGCCTCTTTTTTTTTTTATTGTACTTTAAGTTCTGGGATACATGTGCAGATGTTGCAGGATTGTTGGATTGTTCCATAGGTACACACATGCCATGGTGGTTTGCTGTCTCCATCCCCCCAGCACCTGGATAGGCCGCTTATCCCAGTGTTATCCCACCCCAAACTCCAGATGCCCCACTGTCCCTCCCCTAATCCTCCACCTCCCCACATAACCCTGTGTGTAATGTTCCCCTCCCTGTGTCAAAGTGAACTCACCTAGGAGTGAGAACATGTGGCGTTTGATTTTCTGTTCTTAAATTTACCTCTTTTTGCTTCTTCTCTTCCTGCTTTAGATGGAATATCCATTGTCGCTTGTTATTGGACTGGGATTTACACCACAGGTTTACCAGAATGCTAGGTTTTAAAACTTAGACTAAATGACACCACAATGTCTTCTAGGTCTCCAGTTTGCAGACAGCATATCAGCAGAGAATGCTAATTCTCCACAATTATGTGACACACTTATTATAATAAATCTCTCCCTATATATTGTGTTTGTTCTTTTTCCTCTGGATAACCATATTACAGGTAAACAACAGTGTTAGCTAGAGTTTCGTTGTACTTTACTCAGGAGAATTTTTTATTACAAATGATTTTCGAATTTCACGGTAGCCCTAATAAAATCATAGTATACTTAATTCCTCAAAAAACTGTGACAAAAATTATCTCTACCATTTACTTCTAACATCTAAATTCTCCTTATTATACACAATCCTGAATTTGGTGCATATTTTTACATTATATCTTATATTTCTCTAGGAGGTTAGTTCTGAGCTTTATTCTTTTCAATAATGCATTACAAACATTGTATTATTTTATGATTAAGTAATACTGCCCAAATTTTCTATACTTAATATATTGAAACTCAAATTTCAGTAATTATCTCTCCTAAAATCCCCATTTTTATTTATATAATCTTATAAAAAGTGTGCTAAAGCCATCTTTCTTCCCGAGAAATGTCAGGAATTACATTAATGTTTTATAGTTACCCACACATTCGTCACTGCTCAACTGGAGCACCTACTCCAAATGATAGAAACCAGTTCATCTGTTTTGTTGCATTAACAATTAAAAGCCTTTTTCTACAAGTAATGTTGGCAAGAGTTAACTTCCAATAACCAGTGGAAATCATTCTAGCACACATGTTAAATACATTACTCAGTAGTAAAACTATTTAAATTTTTCATCTCTGGAGAGAAATCTAACAATTAAGGAGGCCATGTGGCATTCTCAGGATGTGTGAAACCCTCTTTGATGTCAAGGCAAATTGATAAAATTAATTAATCACCCTAACAAATATTATGACTTTTTTCTTTGAATCCTTTCCACAAAGCATTTTCTTTTTGATAAGAGGGATCATTTTTTGTTGTTGTTGCAGAAAATGATAGTAACCATCTGCTGAGTTGAGTAACTATTTGGATTTATTACTAAAATCAGGATAATCTTATATCTCAAATACACAGAAATATGATTTAGGGAGAAAGATTGTTGTTTCAAAATAAGGAATGAGATAATGAAAGATACTTCCTTTCATCACCTGTAAGAAACCGGTATTCCAATGTACAAAGTGTCCTTTAAAGCCCTTTGAGAATGAGGATGATAATTTCATTGTTCAAATCCTGGCAGAACATTAATAAGCAAATCCTTTTACTCAGATTTGTATAAAAACAATAGTTAGCAACCAGTAAGACGAGGATAGAAAACCACCAGCATTGTTTGGGAAATTTGAGGGGAGAAAAGCGATCTGAGTGACCCAAATAACTCATTCACTTCCAGTTCAGAAACCCTTCATATTTTGAAGTCAAAAGTGTTTTTCCATGAAGCCACAATAAAACCGGATTTGTCATTAAATGTTAAAAAAGTAATAAAGCATTAACAAGGATTTGTTAGCCAAATTTTTAATGCAGCTGTGGGAACAGAGGAAATGGAGTAGGGCAAGTATATCCTGATGGGTAATTAAGGAGGAAAGGCCGAAAGCACTCAGCTGGAAACGACAGGCTTGACCGTGGTGCTTCAGAGGCAAAGTCTAGATTCTAACTACCCGGAGCAGTAAGAGCGGGTGCTAACAGAATGATAGCACAGAAAGGTAACACAGAGTGTTTTAACAACACCACCACAACAAAAAGCCTTGATGTACTAAAATTTGGCCTAGAAGCAGCCCCACATAACATACAAATCTAGAGAACATACACCCTGAAAATAAGTAGAAGTGCTGCATCAACAGTGTGCATACCTCGAAGGAATTTCCTCTATTGATTTTATGAAACTCAATGATATGAAAACCATGAAATTAAAAGTATAAAACATGGAACTAACACAGATAAACTCCAAACAGTTTATTTGACATACGAAAGATTTCCTTTGAACATGTTGAAACAGAAGTTTCTATTAAGTATTACATTCCCAACTAACCTACAATGAAATAACAGGAACCAGAAAGAAAATGCAGCCCCTGACATACAGACAACTAGCCTTGGTACTCTCCTATTGAATGTGAAGTTTCACAGAACATTAATAAGAGACAAGGAATTTCTCTGAGCGTGGTATATATAATCAAAACAAGACTACTTTGTAATGATATTTGAACACAGAAGAAACCTGTTGAAGTGCAAAATCCCAAACATTCTCCATACCCAGCAAATAGGAATACTTTTTCGATCCCAGGTTTAAAGATATGATCTGTTCACGTCCGAAGATTAGGTACGTTGGGATGTTTAGTTCTCGATGATTAGGTACATTAACTACAAGAAGGAGTCTTCCTCCCCATATTAACACCGAATCTATAGGAAACCCTTAATTCTTTGGGACCTTCCCTAAATCATCCAACCAAATCCCAAATCAGGTATAACTCTTTTTCTCTTCATTTCTCTCTCTTTTATTTATATATAAATACTTTTCTTAAAGATAAGGTGATGCTCTGTTGCCCCTGCTGGAGTTCAGTGGCAAAAACATGGCTCACTGCACCCTTGATGACCTCAGCTCAAGCGATCTTCCTGCCTCAGCTGTCTGAGTAACTGCCCCACAGATACATACCACCATGTCTAATTAATTTCTTCCTTTTTAGTTTACATGGGGTTACTTATTTACTCTCTAAATAAGTTAATATTTAAGAGTTACTTATTTAATCTCTATCACACTGTAATGACGAGAGATTTAATTATACCCAAAAAAAACTATTAAATTTGTGATTGCTCTCTTCTTTAAGTAATTTTCTTAATAAGACATTTTTGACTGCAGAGTAGTAGGTTAATGTGTTCCTTGAGAAGGAATTTTGAAGATAAATAACATGTGACACATGACTGACAGCACAGAAAAGGAGATGACAAGAACAATTACGTAAAAAACAAATAAAAGATTGTCAAAAAGTAGCGGTTTCACTGAGTTGTAAATACATTTTGTCCAGTTGGCTAACTGTTGATGGAAACCTATTACGCCACATCTCCAATCTTCTTACCCCAGTATACTGGTCTACCTGCCAAATTGACTCTGGACTTGGCCATTTATCCTGCTTTACCAAATGAAACGTGAGAAAATGTTATGTACTGAATTAATCAAACTTTCTAAATTCACAGGTTGAAGCCCTAACCCCCAATTTAACTATATTTGAACACTGAGCCTTCACAAAAGTGTCTTAGTCCACTTTGAATACAATAACAAAACACTTTAGACAGGGTAATATATAAATAGTAGTACTAATTTATTTTCCTCTGTTCTGGAGTGGAGACAGAGGTGCTATACTCAAATAGGACCAGTGTCCTTATTAGAAGAGGAAGAAATAACAGGGATGTGAGTGCACAGAGGGCAATCATGGGCAGACAAAGAGAGGATGGCTAACTATAAGACAAGGAAACAGGCCTCAATAGAAACCAACCTTGATGGTACCTTGATCTTGGACTTCCAGAATCCAGAACAATGAGAAATAAATTTCTATTGTTTACACTACATCACCTGTGGCCTTTCGTTATGGCAGCTAAAGCAGACCAATATAGCAAACATAATGCAAGGAGAGTCTTGATAAGTGCTTCTATACAAAAATCTTCTTGACATACCAAAATGGCTATACTTTGAAGATGTTCAGGTTTGATACACTGATATATAGAAAAGAACCAAGGCATCTAGCTGTTGTCTGGGACTGAGGCCACAAACTCGTGGTCTAAATCACACCATTCCAGCATAAGCCATCCATTTCAGTCATCCCAATTGTAGAATTAGGTATCATAGAGCCGAGATAATGCAGGACTGCTAATCTCAAAATTCTTAACACATGAATCGTGAGCAACTAAAATTTTTTATTATTTTAACCTCATAAATTGAGATGATTCACACACATACATAAATGAAACAAAAATTGACACTGGAAATGAGATATTACTATAACAAACAACAAAAATATATACCACTAACTCAGGAATTAGAAGGTGGGTTTGTGTTGGGTAGCATTCCTTGGGATTCTCCAGAGAAAAAGAATCAGTAGGATTAATTATAAGCACTTCATTCATGCAATTGTGAGGGCTGGCAAGTCTGAAATCTGAAGAGCAGTCTAGTAGGATGGGGACCCACAGAAGAAGTGGTTTTGCTATTCAAGCCTACAGGCAATTTGGAGATATAATTTCCTCTTCCTCAAGGAATCTCAGTCAGTTTTTGTCAAGTCCTTCGCTAAGTAAATAGGGCCCACCGACATTTTGGATAGAAATATTATATTAAAATCCTATTCATTTTAATACTAATATAACACAAAGAAGCACAGAAAAGGAATAGAGAAGTAACAAAAGAGCATTCAAGAACTGTGTGACTACATCAAATAGTTCAACATTATGTGCAATTGACATCCAAAATACAAAAGTGAACACAGGAAAATTTGAAAACATACCGGCTAAGAATTTTCTAACGGTGAGGAAAAACAACAATTTATAGATGATAAACTCGATTGACTCTAAGCAAGATAAGTACCCTTTTAAAAAAAAAAAAAAAAAAAAAAAAAAAAAAAAAAGCAGAAGGAATAAAATAAAAAATAAAAGAGCTTGTAGCCTCGGTGAGATTAAAAACAGAAAATGTTAATGAAATCACTGAAACTAAAAGCTACCTATTTTAAAAGATCAAAATGTTTGATAAGTTTCTAGTCAAATTAATTAGAAAAAAATAACAAGGAACACACAAAATATAAATATTGGCAATATAAAAGGAGAATCCCTGCAGATACTCAGACATTAAAAACAATAATTTAGAAATATTTTGAACAGATTCATGTTAATAAATTTGATAACTTAGTTTGAAAGAGAAAATTTCTTTAAAGATGCAAAGTGCCATTACTCCCTGAATAAGAAATAAATAACCTGCATATCCCTATAAAAATGGTCAACAAATTTTTCATCAAAGATTTAATGGTAAATATTTCAGATTTGCAGATCATAGAGTAATGGTTCCAATTTTTATCTCTGCTTAAAAGCCATAAAAAATTCATAAACTAGTGAGCATGACTGTGTTCAAATGAAATTTTATTTACAAAAATGGATGGTTGGCCCAGAGCTCATACTTTGCCAACCCTCATATTACATCTATCAGTTCAATCAATGATTACTGAATATCAGGCATAATTATACATGCTAAAGATACAATACTGTACAAAACAAATTTTTAGATCTCAGAGAGCTTGAGGTCTTATTACTGATACAAATAAACAAAAGGACAATTAAAATCTAATCTGGGGCCAATAACTATGGAGGTTGAGCAATTTTGTATACAAGCAGGTAGGAAAGTCACCTAAATCAGGTCTGAGGACTCAAAAAATATTATAAATAAGTCATATATAAGTCGGAAAATCCACCATTAGCAGTGGATATGGTACCTGATTAACAAAAAGTAAACCTAAGAGGCACAAAAATATAAAAATAAGAAAACTTAGGGAATTCTAAAAACTGAAAATCTATTCGGAATAAATTTTTTTTGTTTGTTTCTTTGTTTGTTTTTTGAGACGAAGTCTCACTCTGTCGCCCACGCTGGAGTGCAGTGGCACGATCTTGGCTCACTGCAACCTCCACCTCCCAGGTTCAGGCAATTCTCCAGCCTCAGACTCCTGAGTAGCTGGGATTACAGCCATGTGCTACCATGTCCAGCTAAATTTTTTTGTATTTTTAGTAGAGACGAGGTTTCACCATGTTGGTCAGGCTGGTCTTGAACTCCTGACCTTGTGATCCATCCCCCTCGGCCTCCCAAAGTGCTGGGATTGCAGGTGTGAGCCACCATGCCCAGCCTCTATTCAGT
Organism: Cebus imitator; assembly: GCF_001604975.1. NCBI lineage: Eukaryota > Metazoa > Chordata > Mammalia > Primates > Cebidae > Cebus > Cebus imitator. The sequence goes on from NW_016107491.1 coordinate 1,525,657, forward strand.
ATAAATTAAAATTTAGAAGAAAAATTTTAGAATATCAGAAAATGAACAGACTAAACCTGTGCTAACCATTTGCAATAATTTAGAAGTGAAATAACAGTACTCTCATCTATGATAATAGAGTGGGGATGCAAGAAGTGGACAACTTCAACAAATGATTGAATGGATATGGAGAATAAACAAGAATAAGGAGAAAATGACAGCAAAGAAACCCAGGATTCTGGTTTAAGTAAGCTGGGTGATGATATAATATTCTGGGATAAAGAACACAAAAAATAATTGAAATATATGTCGTCAAAATAATGAATGAATATGTTAATTATCTCTTATGGACAAGAACCATATTTTGTATATATTAGGTCAGAATTTTCTATCTCATATGTCCAATATACAGTGTTTGTATTTGTCCTACTCCTCCAGGAAAAAGTGATATTTTTAAAGGAATGTGTTTCCTATGTTTGCTTCATTGCAGTAAATGACCTAGAAATAGATCACTGCCAAGTTAAATAATTAGAAACCATTGAAATAGTTTCAGTCAGTGTATACTTCCTACACATATATGATTTTTACATAAAATTTTACATTTACTACTTAACCCACTTCAATATCATTATTCATGTGAACATACCAATGGATGAAAGCATTCAGATAGAAATGTAAAGATGTAACTAGTCATACTGCATCCAGTTCAATACCTTCAGACCACAGAGGAGATAACTGAGGATGATATCCGTTAAAGTGACCAAATTTTTATATAAAAGAAGTGTAGAAATAGGATGGGATTAGAATACAAAATTTGATGGAGCATTGCATAATATTTTACTAAAGAGAAGGATAAGTTTTTGATGCAGTCATATATGTGAATATATATGTATGTACATAAATTAGGTGAGAAGTGCCAGTGAAAATTGTGAAAAGTCTAAAATTTCCTTAAGAACCACCTTGAGTCTCTACTGAGTGGCTTCCTTATTTTATTTTGACTTTGCTTTGGAATCAATTTCACATAGTCTGATTTGCATTGTGACAGCCTTTTAGGTATCAGAAAACTTTCAGGCTTAACTACAGTATGATTATCTTTATTAAAAACCAATAGAAGCAAAATAACTTTGTAAACATTGATGGACTGAAAAACAAGCTAAAATGCTGTAAATAGTAAAGACTGCGTGCTGGTTGAGTGATAAAAAGCTGATTAGCCAGAACTGATGGATATGTTGAAGATACATATAAACGAAAGAATTTTAATTTATTCTGTTTAAGTCTGAAAAAAAATAGCTTTTCCTCCCAATGTTATGATATTACTGAATGGATAATGGATTTCAAGAATATAGCACTGGAAATGATGACATAAGTCACAGAGGTAACCAATAACTCCGCTGACACTGGCTAAATGAATGGCTTTTACTGCCTCTGGGTGACCTCAGAGAGGTGTTTCATGCCACCAAAGTAAGCATATCAGAAGACAGCCAATATAAAGGTAGAACGGATGATTCTTTTAAGTGGAGCACACAAAATTTTATAAAAAATTTCAGCACTCTGAAGCCATACTCTACCAAACAATGTTAGGCTATTTCTAAACTAAATGCAGAGAAATACCTCATGGAATTTCCAGGATAATATAGCCCACCAATAATTATTGAGGGAGAAACCATAAGGATAATCTGAATATTAACATTTGTAATATTTAATATAATACTATCTAAGACTTCACAGCATGAAGGAATAACTTTAATGCCATAACCAAAAAGCAGGACAGCAATAGTGTCTATACAACCCTTTCTAGAGTAAAGTCAATATATTTCAAAAACAAGCACTCTACATGTACTCTTTTACAATCCAGGTTCTAAATTTTATGCATGAGGAAACATAAAATCTAACTTCAAACTAAACTCTTTTTTTTTTTTTTTTTTTTTTTTTTGAGACGGAGTTTCGCTCTTGTTACCCAGGCTGGAGTGCAATGGCCCGATCTCGGCTCACCACAACCTCCGCCTCCTGGGTTCAAGCAATTCTCCTGCCTCAGCCTCCCAAGTAGCTGGGACTACAGGCATGCGCCACCATGCCCAGCTAATTTTTGCATTTTTAGTAGAGACGGGGTTTCACCATGTTGACCAGGATGGTCTTGATCTCTTGACCTCATGATCCACCCGCCTCGGCCTCCCAAACTAAACTCTTAATTGTAGAATACAGTAACAGAAGATGAATTCCAAGCCAGGTGCAGTGGCTCATGCTTGAAACCCCAGGCCTCTGGGAGGCTGAGGCAGGTGTGTGGCTTGAGCCCACAAATTTCAGATCGGCCTTGAAAACATGGAGAAACCCAATCTCTACAAAAAAAAAATAAAAATTGGACGGACTTGGTGTGTGCTTGTAGTTCCAATTACCTGGGAGGTTGAAGAAGGAGGATAGGGAGGATCATCTAAGTCCCTTGAGGTTTAAGGTGCAGTGTGTTGTGGTCATGCCACTGCACTCCGGCCTTGGTGACCAGTGAGACACTGTCTCAAGAAAGAGAAACAAAGAAAGAAAACAAAAAAAAAAAAAGAAAGAAGATGAATTCATCAACTGTAAGTTTGCAAAAGCTAATTTCAACAAAAGTAAGTTCAATTATACATATATATATCTAGCAAATAGGAGTTAATCTCTTGTTGAAGGAGTAGTGATAACATCTTTTTGAGCTGAGACTAGATGAACCAAGTAACCTGAAATGAGTGCTAGGATTTTTGTTCATTTTTAAAGATTGGAAACTTCAGGAATCAGTAAATTCTTTCCCTACCTACATTTTCCCAAGTACCAAAGAATATTATTTGTTCTATTTTGCTACTCATTAATTAAACATGCTTTAAATTACTCCTCTTACAACACTTCACCTTAACCTCATACACTGAAGGAGACCTATTCAAATTCCATTTCTCCAGAACCTACAAAAGAATATTCGTTAGAATACATGAAAGCTGTTAAACACAACCTCTATTTAACAGTCTTCTAGATGTGTACATGATCACGGTAGTTAAGTGATTATTTGAGAGGTAAGGGATTAGAAAAAAAATAACATCAAGAGATTCTATCAAGCTTATGTATTGCATAAGCAGAACTGTAAAATAACTAACGTTAATATAATTCCAGATCTTACACTTCTTAATTCACTGCATATAAAAAAATCACAAAAATTCCTGGAAATGTAATTTAAATGTCTTCTGATTGTTTAGCTAGAATTACTTAACCATAGTTCAAAAATTCACCATTCATGTCTTTAAGTGTCTTCTTATAAATTAAACAGTGTTAGGCATAGGAGAAGGAGATGGGAATGAAATGTATTGGTTACAAAAAGTCACAAGACCAACCCAAGTTTAATTAAAGAAAAAAACGACTTGATGTAAAAAGCAAAAATGAAAACAATTTGTGGTTATATGTTATTTCAAACAACTCATTTAAGTATTTTCTTATGACTTTTAGTGTTTTCCTTAATATTATTTCTATTCTAAACAAGTTCTCTTTGTACTGGTAATAATTACAACTTACTGCATCTTGGACTGAATTTTCTACTATGTGCATGGGTCCAGTGAGAAGGAGCATTCACAAAACAAATTAAACAAAGCAAATATATTTCTCATAGGTAGGGAGCAAGGAAAATAGAAGCCTATGATTCAAGTGCAAGCAGGTTTTATCCTGGATAGGTGAAATCTTGTCCGCATTTGCCTCCCTTCCATCACAGCTGAGGGACTCAAAACGACAACCCATCTGAGTTTTATACCTCTGGAGAAACATAGCATGCTGAGAAAAAGCACTGAAGCAAATCCTGTTTCTCAGAGAAACAGCATCAGAGGCCAGGTTTTTCTGGCCTCTGTCTCAAAATGTTGCATTCCTAGCACAATGTACAATTATCCATAAGAACTACAGGAGAAATGAGGGAGAACTAACTTGGTCCAAGGACACAAAAAGAACTGTCTTAAACTCTAGAAAGCAATTAATTCTGTGACAATAACAGTTGCTCAAAACTGAATTAGTATACTTGCTGACCATAATCTAAAAAAGTTTACATTGTTATTAATACCTTTTACCAACCTATGTCAATCAGGCCCAAACACCCGAAGATTGGCCCATGTTTTGTGATGAAGGTTATTTATAACTATGGAGAACTGATTTAAAAATTACCAAAAATTGTCAGTAATATCTACATATTATTTTGGTGTCATACTAGGACATTGTCTCACAGGACCACCCAAGAATGATTTAATTTCCTAGTATCTAATTTTGCTTGCTTTACTATTTACTATTTACTAAAGCTAAGACTGTAATGTTACATGTTCATTTATAATTTTTGTCTATTAGAGATATAAAACTTCTTTCTAGAATTTTGTTGCTCTGCAAGGTATTATCCAGTTTTGTCCATCAGATATATATAACTTCTTTCTAGAACTTTATTGCTCTGCAAGTTATTATCCAGTTTTGTGCCCAACCTAGCAAATTTATTTCAGTACACCTTTCCTAACAGTCTCTGCACTCCAAATACCCCTTGAACTACCTTTATCATCCTGCAAATTCCCTTATTAATGATTTAAACCAATGTTTAGCATCTGCTTAACAGATATTTGTAAGCAATTCATGTTTCTAACTTTAAAAATTATATTTTGTCTCTACAATGATAAAAGTTGAGGTAAAAAAAGTAGTTTCAGGATTTGTTGATCGATTGGAAGTGAATATTGAGGAAAAGAGAAATATGAAAAATAACTTGCAAATTTCCTCAGATTTTCACAGTCATCTATGAAAGCAACTTAATACTACAAAACCTACAAGGCTCCCAGAGTACATTTTAAATCTCTTGATGAATTAATCTCACCTATTTTTTTATCAAAAGCAAAGATGTTCTGCCTTTTTATCAAATATGATTCACTAAAAACTGTAGGCACATTTCTAAACATTGTTTTAACATTTTTTAAAATAATATTCCTGGAAAAATTACTTTATAGCCATCAAAACTGTGGATAACATTTTTAATGGCAAAAAAGACACTATTCACATATTGGCAAGAAAATAACAGAAACTAAAATCTGTATTTCAATTCTGTACAAGAATATTTTGATATTGTAATACACTTCAAAATATAGTCAGTAAAACTCACTAAATACAAGGATTATAATATGAAGTACTTTATCCATATGTCTTTAATCCTATCACTGTAATTTTATTGAGAGTCAAAAACCATTTAATACTTTCTAAGGAAAAATTTCTATTTGGAGTAATAAAATTTCAACACTAATATATTGCCTATAAAAAGGAAGACAAATAATTTTCAACCTATTATAATTTTTATTTAAAATTCCATCTATATCAAAATAAAACATGATTATCCAGAAAAACTAAAAGTGCCCATACTGATAATGCTAAAATGAACCACAGTTATTCATTCGCTTTATCTCTCTAAACATGTTTACTCGCACTTGACAATATGCACACTTTTCTTACTAAAATAGGTCTATATGCTTTAGCTTTTTCTGAGTTACAAACCATTCAGAAACTCAGAAGCATACATAACCAACATTCCTTTCTTATGAATTTCAGGGTTCAGCTGCTCAGGGATAGACAGCTCTGCCAAATTCCTCTTATACCACTTATTCTTCCAAGGGTCACACAGAGTCTTTGAAAGATCTACGTAGAATTCATCTAAGGTGAATTGAGAACACTGTGAGCTAAACTGAGAGCTCTTCCAGTTGCAGTCACAGACATGCAAGATGGAGCAAGGGTAATTATACAAAGTTACCTAAAGACTAAAAACTGGCACACTGCGACTTCTGCCAAATTCTTCGACCAAGGTAAATTAGAAAGGGTGGGGCCCCTTCACAAAAGAACATCACAAGAGATTGAATACAGACATAAAAGAAATGGGGTATTAATGCAATTAATCTACTGCATGTTTATACTTAATAGTATCAGTAATCTATTAATTTTTGTACAAACATTTTGTGTCTCAATAAATGTACAGATTCTACTATCATTTACAAATTACTTTAAATATGTCAAATCAGCACCTAATTACCTCCATGGTTTCTGATGGGAAATTATCTATTACACTGAATTGAGGATTGTCGTGTTGATGATTTGCTTCTCCTGTGCTACTTTCAAAGTCCTCCATTTTCCTGTACTTTGATTATCTGAATATCTTTTAGTATATTCTACTTGGAGTTCATGGGCTTTATTGGTTATGTAGATTGTTGTTTGTTTTTTTTTTTTAATCAACTTTTGAATGTTTTCAGTGATTGTTTCTTCAAATATTCTTTTGTCTCTTTCTCCCCAAGAATGCGCCTTCTGGAATTTACATTTTGCCCAAAGATTGTAGACTTTATGGTATCACATAAGTCTCTAAGATTTGATTAATTTTTATACTTTCTTGTCTATTTCTTACTCAACATGGACAACCAATATTAAATGGACCAATATTAAAGTTTGCTGACTCTCTCAACTCAAATATGCTTCAGTACCTCTAGTGAATTCATTTCAACCCTACTGTTTATCAGTATTCTGTATTTGTGCAGACATGGCTTTGAAATTTTCCTTCAATTCTTAGACACTGATTTGCTTAGTTTTTGAATATATTAAAAATAATTAATTTAAAATATTTTACTAGTAATTCTAACACAGGTTCCTCAAAAACTGTTTGTATTTACAACATCTTATGTAGAGGCCATTCTTTCTTATTTCCATATCTAATAATTTTTTTAATGTGCACCTTTTTGAAAAATAGGCACTTTAAATAATATAACATGGCAACAATGGAAATTAGAGCCCCCTTCCAAAGGGTATGTTGTTGTTTTTCCTGTGCTGTCATTGGTTGTTATCATTGTTTGTTGCTGTTATTTACTGACAACCCTGAACCAATTCTGTAAAATCACTATTCTTTATCAAATTGGCCACTGATATCTCTGCTTAGTTAACTTAGTGGTCAACCACTTCTTGTACAGAAAGAATTGAAGGATAGTTATTTTTCAAATAATTGCTCGTGAATATTAAAGTACGAGTGAGGTTCCTTAGGAACATTCTTAGATTTATAATTGTATACTCCTTATTACTGCAAAATCCTGAAGAATAATAACAGATGTAACATGTTTTAGGGAATCTAAAAGCCTCTGTGCATGTATACAGGTGGCTTAAAATAATTATATCCTAAACGTATTTTCTAAGATAACACCTGAATTTCTAAATGTCAAACAGTATATTTTAAAAAGGTGCTTTTATTTCAGTTAGCAAAGGAAATACTACTTACTTTTTGACAGTAATTTTCTTGATTTTAGCAAATTACTAAGATCATTCAACAACATTTGTATAATTAGTTACTCATGAATATTAAACAACAGGTGAGGTTCCTTGGGAATATTCTTTGATTTAAAATTGTATACCCCTTATTATTTACAAAGTCCTGAAGTATAATTATATTTCAAATTACATGGGTTAGAAAAGGATAAGATTATGCATTTATAAACAATGTTAACATTTCAAATCAAATTCATATTTATATTTTATATATAAAAATATATTTATATTCAAGTTTTAAATTTCTGATAACTTTTGGATTATCCTTGAAATTCTAACAAAAATGGAATTGTACCAAGATTATAAATATTTTCCCAATACGCATCATATTGCCAATATATGAAGATTTTGCGTTTAATTGAGATTTTACTTTTGTGATCAAATACCTTAAATATTCAGCTAATTTTCAGATAAAAAGCATTATACTTCCTCATTGCCATTTTCCCTACATTTTACTTTATTCCCATGGTATTCTTAATGGTTTGTAAGGCTTTTGTGTATGTTCATGTTTCATAATACCTTAGAAAGTTCTAATTACTGCCCTTTTAATCAAAAGCCAGTAATTAAATACCCTCCATGCCTCAACCATTATATATATATAAATCTTCATCATTAAGCCAAAAATTTACCGATAATAACTTAGAGAATTCACAATATATATGTTTTGTTTGTAACTATTTAAATTCTTCTCTCTAGTTTAACAGACAAATTCATAAAGCCATAATTATACTTGTATTGATGGAGATAGATATAGATACAGATATTGCCATCATTATGCTGATGTATGAAGGGGATTAAATTAATGGCCTCTCTCTCTCTCTCTCCAATATATAATCTCCATATATATATATATGGAGAGAGAGAGAGAGGCCCCATTAATTTAATTTAATCCCCATTAATCTCCATTTATATATATACATATATATATGTATCTCCATTTATATATATACATATATATGTATAGATATATATATGTATATATATAAATAGAGATTAGTGGGAATTAAATTAATGGCCATTAATGTCTACGTATATACACATATATGTATATATATAAATGGCCCCTCTATATATCTAAATCTCCATTTATATATATACATATATATGTGTGTATATAATATATATATATGTGTTTATATATATACATATATATGTATATATATCAATGGCCTCTCTATATATATCTATATCAATATACAGATATATAGAGAGACGGAATAGATATAGATATATACAGAGAGACAGAAAGAGATATATGTATTAAATTAATATATTAAATTAATGGCCTCTCTCTGTTTATATATATATGGAGAGAGAGAGGGAGAGAGAGGTCATTCATTTAATAGATATCTATATCTATATATAGATATAGATATAGATATATATAGAGAGAGGCCATTAATTTAATCCCCTTCATACAACAGGATGCTGATATAGAGAGGCCATTAATATAATCCCCTCAAAGCATCACCCATTTTATATATATAGAGAGAGAGAGAAAGATTTTATACTATATTTTCTTATGTTTAGATATTTATGCTTTATATAAAGACACATTTTTCATAAGAGTTATGCTTTCATGATCATTACTGAAAAACTACTACACGTTCCCTAATGAATCACATGAAAACTTATATGCTATACTTAATAACATAGTCGCAGGACAAAAGTAAACAAAAATTTTAATGTAAATGAGGCGAAAATGAAAGGAAGATAGAGGTAAAATTGAAAATAAAAGGCAAGTGAGATCTCACACTCACAAGCACACTGTTAATAACAAAATAAAAATTATGAAAATAAATCTAGTAAGACAAATACTACAAGCAGAGGGAATTAACAACAACAACAACAAAAAATGTATAGACTAAGGAAGTCAAGAGCAAGCTTCCCAAAGCCAAAGGTATTCATGCACTGAATTTGGCCTCTGTCACTTTCAGAGAGTGAAATTGGAAAACTTATTTTAGTTATAAGTAAAATGTGTTACTGCATGTAACAAGTTCTCCTTCTGGAGAAAATTTAAGAATTTGGTGCCTTTACCTTTGTAAATCTGTACCTTTATTTTCTCTGGAGCAATGCTTAAACAGGTGCATTTAACACTTGTATTAAACTTTAGATTCTTAAATATCTACCCTAGTAGGACATTCCATTTTTTTCTCTATGCTTAAGACATTCAAATTGTACATAGTACAAAATAAAATTTCTGAACTGTCTTAAAATGTATCAAAATAATATCAATTTTCCTTAAGAATATATGACATTGTATAAATTGAAAAAGAGTCTAGAAACAATATTATGTGAAGTTAATTCATTTAAAATTGCCTGAAGACATTGTTCAGTAATTCTCAGGAAATAAAATGCTTTGAGCACAGGGTAAAAATAATTTGTATATTGACAATGTTAATATTCCTAAGATTATTTTATTTTGTTGATCAAATACATTTTATTGAAAAATAAAATTAAATTTGCTACAGTGACTATTTCTGGATGGCATAAAAACTAAATTTGAAAATGTGGTGTTCTTTATGTCCATGATTGTGATGAGATTTGGATTCTAACTCATACCTTAGAGCATAAATATAGTGTTCAAAATAAACATAAAAAGCTGAATAGAAGATCTATATCAATTGAATTCAGTAAGGAAGATTTCATTGTGCGCTTGGGCTTTCTATGCAGAACAAAGTCAAATTATGTCTAAATTCATTAAGTTGCAAACATTTGTAGAACCAATGACTTAATAGCTCTCATCTTCTGTTCAAGGACTAGTTATAACCAGCATCTGATATCCATTTAGAGAACAATAAGATTCTGTGAGATGCAAAAAATTCTAAAAAGGAATGAACATTTTTAGAACTTGTCAATTATTTCTTGTGACCATGGAACAACTGACCTTTTCAACTGACAAATTTATTTTTAAGAATCAAATCCATATTAGATTCTGTGCTATAAACTTTAAGTATGTATACTCATTTAATCCTCACAAGCATTCTATGAATAAACTCTATTAATCCCATGTGGGAAATAAGGATAAGTAACTTTTTCAAGTTACCTAACTGAAGTTGCCAGCTCAAGTAACTTTACTTGCACAATGCAGAGCTACACTCTTTCCTTAACTTGTAATGTTTACATTGAACTGCAGGTTAATTTTTTAAGCGAGAAGGTTTTTCAACATTAGACATTTTTATCAAATAAATCTATTGTCGATTTCTAGGCAATTCCAAATTCTCACATTAACTACAGCAATATTTCTAAAAGCTCCAAGAAATCTACTACTAAAAATGGCATTATTGTTTTATAAAAAGGTTGGAAAGTAACAAATATTTACAGATATAAGTGTATATAGTTTGAAGTAAGTACTGGTATTCAACATTCTATAATATATCTGTATTACCTTTTAAGAATTATACTTTTTATGGCTTAATAAGCATTGTACAAATTTGATAATAAAATAAACTTTTATCCTTATTTTATTCTCAATGTCATACACATATACATATTCTTACCCTTTTCCCCAGATCATTAAATTCTTAAATAACTATAAATGAGTCAAACATCCATTCTATGCCAGTATCTTATCCCACATCATTAATCTTGATTCACAATAAAATTTGACATCCACTGTTCTAAAATAAAAATTAAATCTGTGAAACAATAGTCACTTTAACGCATATCCCTTACAAGTAGAGAGTAATCTGTACTAAGACATTATCAGGTGAGTAACCTACGAAACCTTTGGTTAAAGTGTACATTCCCTTTGTCTACATAACTTCCTTGGAACTATTGTAAACATCATCATTAAATTATCTGAATTGCATTTTTAATCTATAATTAAATTCTCTTGTCAGTTGGTCAACTCCTAATAGCAGGGTGAATGATAGCTACTCAAGTATATGAAGCTGAATCCATGTAACCTGTAAATATTACTTTATTTAGAAAAAGGGACTTTGCACACTAATTAAGTAAAGATCTTTGGATGTACTGTTTATCCAGGTGAGCCTTAAATTCATTGACATGTGTGGCCACAAGCCAAGGACTGCTGGAAGCCACTAGAAGCTGGAAGACACAAGAAATATTCTCTCCCCTGGAAACACCCAAGAGAGAACGGCCCTGCCATAACCTTGATCTCAGACTTTTGGCATCAAGAATTGTGAGAAAATAACCTTCTGTTCTTTGAACCACCCAGTTGGTGATAATTTGCTACACCAGCCACGGGAAATGAATATACTCTCCTATGAGGGAAGGAACTTTTTATTGTTTTCATCTTGTAGCCGCACTGCCTAAAACAATTGTTGGTTTAAACAGGAGTACTAAATCTTGATTAAAATTCAGAATAATCCTAATTTTTTAAGCTACTAATGCTGACATGAAATCTCCCCACTAAAGAAATTCTGAGTTTATTGCTATGAAATAAAACTTGAATATTGATATTTTTTTAAATCTTCAGTTATGTCCTATGTAATCGAAGTTGAGAACCACAGGTATCAAGAAGGATTGAATGAAAGGGGAGTTAGTAGGGCTAGTAGCTAAGAGCATTAACTGGAATCACACAGCTAGGATCCCAGTCCAGCTCCACCATGAACTAGCTTTGTGAACTACACTACCTTGCCTACTTCTCAGTTTCTTCATCTTTTAAAAAATGACATAATCAAATTATCTTTATTATAGGATTATTTTGAGGTTTATATGAGATTATGCCGATATTCACAAATATAGTGTCTCCCTGATTGAAAATTTTCTGTAAATATTACATCTCAATGTTGGAAAAAAAATTTAATTTCATAATTCTTTAATTACTCCTTTTAAATTTAGGTTAATTTGAAAGACTAACGATTTTAAACAAAATAAATATTTAAAGTTTATATAAACATTTCTTACAGTTATTAAGCAATTTTTTCAGTCATTTAAATTTGCTTACCCTCGGAAAGTGTTAGATAAAAGTTCATAACCAGGAATGCAGAGATGTTGACAAGCAAATTCTTTAAAATCTTACAATTCAATTCCTTCTACTGACTCACGCAAAATGTTCTCTTTTAATGTAATTACATTAAACTTCCCATGTTTAAGTTAAAATTTGAAATGCTTTGGATGATAGAGTATGGAGAAACATTTTGCATGTAGTAGAGACATGACAGTCTTTCTAGAGAAGTTTTTTCTTTTTTTTCATTTCCAAACCCCATCTGTTTTGCTGATGTGCCAATATCTGGGGTCTGTTTTTCATAACATCATTTTGTTTGTGAGGATGTCTGTTCCTAAGAGTTCAGAAGCTGGCTGACAATAAAAAAAGTGATCCTAATGAGGCCAGAAAATTCTTTAAAAATGAAGCAAAAGCCAAGAAAGACACTGCACCCTGCTGGCCAGTGGCACAGAAAGCGTCAGCAGGAGAACAGGGACAACAGTTTTAGACATTACTGTAGAGTCCCTACTTTGTGACTGGAGACAATTCTAAAAAGTAGCAACTGAATATGAGAATTGCATCAAAACTACTGAGGTCCCCTCCTGCACTCATGAGTGCTTTAAAAACAAATCTTTCTTAAAAAAAAAAAAAAAAAAAACTGTTCCATTTTTTTGGAAATAAAAGCAAACAAGAGAAATGTCAAATAACAAATACTTTAAAAAATATCTAAGAAATATCAAAAAAGGCAAGTAGGAAGGGGGACAGAAAAACAGAGACTAAACACTTTGAAAAACTATTTAATAGTTTTGTGACCATATACAACTAAAAGAGGACAGTTTCAGAAATGCCCATAGAAATGTTTATATTTTCCTCTCTGATAATTTTGCACAACTGATAATTTTATCAAATCTACTAAAAACTAGTAGAATAACTCAAAAAGTAGGATTTTTCTTCCCTTGTATATTTATACGAGAATCAAAATTCTTAAATAATTTTCCAGTCAATTCATCTTTGCTGGAATTTTACAAGCAATTTTCTAGTGTTATATATGGCTGAACATTATTACCCTATGTTGTAGATGCTACAAACAAGAACATACAATCTTTAAGTTTTACCTATATATGAAAATTGCCCATGGAAAGAAATTATTATAACACGGGAAAATAATTATCCTTCAGAATCCCCACTTAGCATTATACTAAATAGATAATGTTTAATCTTATATAATTTTCTATTTTTATACTCAGAGAAAGCATGGATGCTATGAATTTACATTGGCATAATAGCAAGGGCTATCATTAATTGAAACATTATTTTCATTCTGAGGGAAAATAAGTCTTCTTTTCTTGGTTAATATGATAGTGTGATCGGCTTATGGGAGTTAATAGATGGAGGATTTAAAAATGCCTACAAATCAGCCTATGAAAATTCTCATGGTAGAAGATAACTTGGAAGAATTCATGGACCACTGTCTTTTTTAAAACCTCCATTTTATCACCAAATACTGCAGAAAGGACAGAGTGCCTAAGAAATGTGTAAACACTCTTTGTAACAGTCCAGCTGAGACTCCATATTTCAGGCAATCAGCTGGACAGCCATTGAGCTCGGTTTTCATTTAGCAAAAGAAAACCAAAAGGAAAAAGAAAGAATGTGATTCCACCCTAGCTCTGTTTAGTTACATTAAAATAAAGTAAGTTGGCATTCGACAAATATATAACAAAGGTGCAGTGGGGTGAAAAACTGCCAAGACTATTATAAACTTAACTTTGGAAATACTAAATTTACTAATTAGTTATACGTCTATGCAAATTAAAGCATACATTCAGGAATCAGCTGTAAGTTTCTAAATCTTTTTGTAAAATTCCATTTCAGTGGAGATATCATGATGTGCAATATCCCTTTCCCCTCCCTCTGGCTTTAATTCAGGTGATAGACCGGAAAAGGAGAGTTCCAGAATCCTGCCTTTTCCCAGCTAGGCATAGCTTTTTCAGCTTGAGGTATAACAATTGCAGGAAATGGTGAATGATGGAAACGTTTTCCTAGAAGGGGAGTTTGAAACCTAGGAGAGCCACTCCTATTTGAGCTATTACTACTTACAGAGGCATGAATCGGAGGAAGCTTGCCACACTCAGAAGACCTGCACACACCAACTGGACAGAAGACTAGATTGTCCCTTCCTGAAAGTGATGGACTAACACACTCCCAGGATGCACCTTCCTCTGACATTTCCTGAGCTTGGCCTCATTATTTATCTACTCATAAGTTTTAATGGAAGGGATTATAGCCTACGTTTTTTAAAGAATACATATAAAAAGCAGTGGCTAATAACACTCTGAAGCAATAAACTGTATATGTATACAACTTCCCTTGTGTGTTAGAAATTCTGACAAGAAGCAAGTTGCAAAGGAAAAACATAAAAGATGGCCTGGTATTTTTAGGTACTCAAAGAAATTCAACTACTGAGAGGCTTGAAGAAAAATCATATTACCTTTAGTTTGGAAAGAACACAAATCATTCCCCATATGTTAAATTTTGAGTCGCTATTCAAATGAGAGTAAATTATTCAGTTGTAAGGATTTTCATTTCTCAAAAGGTAGAAATAAATTGTGTTAGTTGTTCCCTTTTAGTTCTTTTTATTACAGTTATGAAAACAATTACATATGAGAAGCAATTTGTATTCAAGATGACTTAAAAATTGATATTGTCATGATACTATGCAAGGATATCATTAACAGGAGGGAGGTAGGCAGAGTTTTAATTCCATTTTGCTTTAAATACCATTGAAATAAATGTAATATTCTACAATTAAGGAATAAATTAATATATACATTTTGTAGGGTGTTTCAGGATTCCAAAATTTTTCCTCCAGGACACGTGTTTGGTAATGGGGCAAGTGTATCACTATGAGGTCACAGAGAAAGGCAATTTATGACAGAGGCCTCGACATTAGTAATTAGCAAAAGCAAAAAGAGATAGCAAATTAAATTCAAGTAAGGAACTTTCATACACAATAATAATGAGGATACAAGGCATTTCCTGGGGATTCATCTTTGATTAGAAGTTGTTGAAAGCATTTGGCCTTTAATTATAGTCAGTCCTTAATCTCAAGGAAGTTTCCGGTGCCTTCACTTTATTGCTATTTTAAGATATTTTAAAACTTTTCTTAGAAAGAATAGTAAATGATCAGCTTTTTTAAAAATCACAATTTGGATCAAAGATATTTAGAATTCTCTGACCATTTATCAGCATTTCATATGATTCTGAATAGCTTATATATATTATTACTACATAGAGTATTTGATTGAGAGCAGAATGGTTAAGTGCAGGACTTCTTACTCTTAACGCAACACCTTTCTATCTCAGTTCCCAAAGTATGGCATGACTTTGAAGAGATTATCTAATTTCTCAAAGTAAGTATTTTCCACACTGTAACATGGGGATAGTATCTTCTTAATTAATGACAATTCAATGAAATTTAAAAAATACTAACTTACAAAGTGCTTATTACCTCTCCTGGTCCATAGTTAAGTTTCCTCATAGGTATGGCTAACATAGCCAGAAATTTTAAAACTTTACAGAAAATGTAAATTTGTGTCTTTCTTTTATCATAATTACTTTCTTACATGTTTTTCCATAATAGATTTATGAAATAAGTTCTATATTTACACTCTCTCAAATTGTACATTTCAAGAACTCATTGAAACATCTTACTAATTCAATTATGTTCAAATACTCAAAGAATGTACATAGACTAATGTGTGATTGTCTCTAGACTTTTTTGTGAACATTTCACAATAAAAGATTTCTAAGAGCCAACTCTACAAAACCTCTTTGCTTTTACAGCTCTAATGTAACTAAGCATCAAGCTCAATTTTGGTGTAGAAATCTTGAATTTACTATGCAGTTTGTGAAAACAAAATTAAAAGTCTGGTAAATTTTTTTTTGCTTTTATTCAAAAGCCTATTTCACCTAACATGACGGCTCATGCCTGTAATCCTAGTATGTTGGGAGCTCAAGGCAGACAGATTACTTGGGGTCAACGGTTTGACACAGCATTGCCAATATGGGGAAATGCTGTCTCTACTAAAAGCATTAAAAAAAAAAAAAAAAAGTTAGCCAAGGGTAGTGGCATGAAATGGAAAGATGAACAGAAACAGCACAGACAGGGTGAAAGGAGACAAAAACCACTCTTCATTTCCAACTTTTTTTCTAAAAACATGCAATAAGCTTCTATGTACTATACAAATCAAGACGCAGTTTGAAGGGATAATAATATAAACACTAAAAATATAAATTAGCCCTCTATCATTGAATGATTCAGGTTCTGACAAAGACAACCGAAACTCAAACAAATACGTAAAACATAGAAGAAAAAGTATTATAATCAAGAGAAGTGAAAAGCAGGTTAGGACACAGGAGGAAGAAACAATCAATAGGAAACCAGAAAATTTACATAGAAATTGTTACATTTAACTGGAATATTCAGGAATAAGTGAATGCATTCCAAAAGGAAGAAAGATGGAAAAGGACTTCAAAAAAACTGGAAAAACATGCATTTTTACATAAATATGTAAAAAAGTACAACGTGTAAGGAAAATTTTGAGAGGCTCACAAGAAATGGAAAACAGAATGTCTTAAGACTGAGGCCAAAAGTTGAAAATGGGACAAACTATAAACTCCTCCTGTGTCTTGGCAGAAGGCTAGACTTTTCACATGACTTATAGGAAGCTACCAGAAAGTATTAAGACAGGGAAAGGAATGAGTAACAAGAGATTATCAAGAGGATGGCTAATTAGGAAATTATTGCATATATCCAGAAAGACTTGTTGCTAATATTTATGGGCCAGGGGAGAAGGAGAAGATAAATGTTGCCTCCTCCACCTCTCCCTATCACTACAAGGGAACTCATGCAAAAAATCATCCACTACTACCACCTCCAATTCCCATCACATCCACACAACAAAGAAGGTTTGGCCATACTCAGTGATGTAAGTCCCCTCTCAACACCTGGGAAGAGTCCCTGGAAGAGTTCTGTGTTCCTGCAGTGTAGTGTGGAATGGTGGAGGACACAAGATATAAGTAAGCACATTCTCCTTGGTTCCACAGACATTTCACCCACTGGAGCTTAGCGGGGAGAGGAACAGAAGGTATTCCACTACAGATTGCAGCCGAAGATGGGTATATTAGTCCCTTTTAACAGTGTTATAATGAATACAACTTCAGACTGGGTAATTATTAAGGAAAGAGGTTTAACTAACAGTTCAACAGGCTTAATAGGAATCATAGCTAGGAGGCCTCAGGAAACTTACAATCATGGCAGAAAAGGCAGAAGGCATCTTCTTCACAACGTAGCAGGAGAGACAAAGTGTGTTAAGGAGAACTGTCAAACACTTACCACATCATCAGATCTCGTGAGAACCCACTCACCATCACAAGAACAACACGAGGGAAACTTCCCCCGTGATCCAATCATTTCCCTCCCTTGACATATGGTGATTACAATTCCAGATGACATTTGGGTGGGGACACAGAGCCAATCTGTATCAATAGGGGTCCTCTGGGGTGGCTGGTACTTGTATAGACATGAGATGGTGCGGGCCCAAACTAAATAACAGTGGGATAGTGGATAAAGGCCAGTCTTACATAATGAGATTGATTCACAATAAGGTGATGACAGACAAAATAAGACAGAACTGTGTATATGGAAAGGGAAGAAAGTTAACACATGAAAGCAATCAGTGAAGGAGGACACCAAAATTTCTGTGTTGGTAGATATGGCAAATGTTATTAACAAACACAAAAACTATTAGAATGATGATGCTATCTACTGGAACTATTATCACTAATTCATTACTATGTACCAGGCACTCCTCTAAATGCTTTAGTCACTTAAGAAATAGAAGAAGAGAAAGGACAGAAATATGAGGAAGCAGAGCAACATAGAGGAGGAGAATGAGTATAGATTTTTTTCCTCAGTAAGGTAGATTAAAATTATATAACTAATTACACTCAATAGACTTTCAAAAGGTCAGTAGCCGAAGAAGTCTGCTGAAGTAAATCTAAATTAGTAAAAATATATAATTTTCCTTAAAACATAAGAGTAACAAAACCTGAGGACTAGAATATATTTACTTATTTATGCATTACTTTGTTCTCAAAAGAATGTGATTCAAAAGTATGATCTAAAATCAAAGCATATTTAACTCATTCAATTATAACATGAAATTATCTTAGATTTGCTAATACTGCTTACTAGCAGTCCTCTGTCAAACCAGTTTTATTATGAAAAGAAATATTCTAAGAAGACTTGGCAGTTTGATTTTCTAACTTTTGTAAAAGGAGGCTAATTCCAATTAATTGTACGTTGTCATATTCATTTAAAAGCTTCACTTTCATGATCAATTCAAAAGGAAAAGGGCATTTAACATTTTTGCTGTTGGTGAAGTGGAAGTCTCAGCTCCATAAATTATCACTGCTGACCAACTGCTTACCTACAGAACACAAGTGTCCAGCTTGACCTCAACAGGCATCATTAGTGAACAGCTGAATTCCCAACAGCTTCCTTAAGATTTGTTGGTCCCGGAAAAGATGAGGTCACATTTTGCAACTGATCCCCAGATTATGACACCATATAAATTCCACTTATGCACAAACTTCCTTGTGGTGTTCAATATGAAGTTCTGTAAATGGTCATAATTTATCTTCTGTATATCTATGGACCCAGGAATTTAAGTGAGGGGCCAATCCTGACTTACTCTATTGGAATGAGCTATTAAATGTTCAAAGGTCTCTCCTCCTGTTCTGATATCATGAGTCAGGTGAGCAATTGTGGTGGATAATCAGTCATTCAACTGGAAAGTAGATGTCAACATAGTTTATAACTTATTTTTTGGGAATTTTTCAATTGGAAACGAAGGAAGGAATCCTATTCACAATTACGAATATCCTCCAAAAGGCTGCCTTTATCTCCCTTAAATTGGTAATAACAGACGCTGGCAGTACAGTGTGTATCACCAAAAGGAATGATGAGTCTCCTATTGAGAATTGGCCCTTCTTCAACCACAATCTTAAGGAACCACAACCACAACGACAATCTTAAGGAGCAAAAACAATGCCCTCAATACTTACCCTGGAAAATGAGATTAAGTCTTTACTTGAGTACTTACAGAAATACAGTACCTAACCTCTGTGGTTTGTGACATAGGGATATTTCACATTTTTTAAATTGGGAAAACAAAAGTACCTATGAAACACTGTCCTGAGAATTAACTATGTAAACAGACACACTGGGTTCACCTCTGTGTGTTCACAAAAATCAGTGTCTACTTTTCTCTGTCTCACTCTGTGCCATGGGAGGCTGTCATATAGACTACAGCATCAAGCCTCCCTTGCCTTCAGACTTTGAATAGGCTTCAGTCAATGACTGTTAAAAGGAAAACTATAAAACAGAAGAAAAACAATAAAACAGCTTCAACATCAACAGAAAGAACATCCACTCAGAGACCCCATCCAAAAGTCAACAACTTCAAATATGAAAGGTAGGTAAGTCCACAAACATGATAAGAAACGAGTGCAAAAAAGGGTAAAATCTCAAAAAATAAGAATGACTCTTCTCCAAGGGATCACAACTCCTCACCATCAAGGAAACGAAACTGGATGGAGAACGAGTTTGACAAATTCACAGAACAAGGCTTCGGAAGGTGAGAGATAAGAAAATTCTCCAAGCTAAATTAGGAGCGTGTTCTAACTCGATGCAAGGAAAATAAGAACCTATAAAAAAGTTTGTACAAAATACGAACTATAATAAACAGTGTAGAGAAGAACATAACTTGCGGAGCTGAAAAACACAGTACGAAAACTTTTTCAAGCCTACACAATTTTCAATAACCAAATCAATAAAGCAGAAGAAAGGGTATCAGAGATTAAAGTCAACTCAATNAAAAAAAAAAAAAAAAAAAAAAAAAAAAAAAAAAAACGAGAAATCAAGATTAGAGAATAAAGAGTGAAAAGAAATGTACAAACCCTCCAAGAAATATTAGATTATGTGAAAAGAACAAATCTACCATTGATAAATGTACCTGAATGTGACAAGGAGAATGAAATCAAATTGAAAACACTCTTCAGGACATCATCCAGGAGACCTTCCCCAACATAATAAGGCAGGCCAACATTCAAATTCAGTAAATACAAGAAACATCACAAAAATGTTCCTCCAGAAGAGCAACCCCAAGGTACATAATTGTCAGATTCACCAGGGTTGAAATGAAGGAAAAAAATGGTAAAAGCAGTTAGAGAGAGAGGTCGAGTTACTCAAAAAGGGAAGCCCATCAGAATCACAGTAGAACTCTTGGCAGAAACCCTACAAGCCAGAAGAGAGTGGGGACCAATATTCAATACCCTTAAAGAAAAGAATTTTCAACCTAGAATTTCATATGCAGCCAAACTAAGCTTCATACGAAGAAATAAAATAATTTACAAAAAAGCAACTTCTGAGAGATTTCATAACCACCAGGCCTGCCTTACAAGAACTCCTGAAGAAGCACAAAACATGGAAAGAAACAATTGGTACCAGCCACTGCAAAAACATACCAAATTGTAAAGACAATCAACACTATGAAGAAACTACATCAAATAACACACACACACACACACACACACACAAAGAGCTAGCATCAAAATGGCAAAAGAGCTAGCTAGGATCAAATTCACACATAACAATGTTAACGTGAAATGTAAATGGGATAAATGCCCAAATGAAAAGACACAGACTGGCAAATTGGATAAAGAGTCAACACCCATTTGTGTGCTATATTAAGGAGACCCATCTCATGTGCAAAGACACACATAGGCTCAAAATAAAAGGGATGGAGGAAAATTTACCAAGCAAATGGAGAGCAGAAAAAAGCAAGCGTTCAATCCTACTCTCTGATAAAACAGATTTTAAACCAACAAAGATGAAAAGAGACAAACAAGGGCATTACAGACTGGTAAAGGGAACAATGTAACAAGAAGAGCTAACTATCCTAAATATACATGCAACCAATAGAGGATCACCCAGGTGCATACAGCAAGTTCTTCCTGACCTACAAATGGACTTAGACTCCCACACAGTAATGGTGGGAGACTTTATCACTCCACTGTCCATAGTAGATAGATCAACGAGACAGAAAATTCAAAAGGATATTCAGGACCTTAACCTAAGATCTGGGTGAAGTGGACCTAATAAACATCTACAGAACCCTCCACCCCAAATCTGCAGGTTATACATTCTTCTCAGTACCACATCGCGCTTACTCTAAAATTGACCACATAATTGGAAGTAAATCACTCCTCAGCAAATGGAAAATAATGGAAATCATAACAAACATAGCAAACAGTCTCTTGGACCACAGTGCAACTAAATGAGAACTCAGGATTAAGAAACTCAATCAGAACTGCACAACTACACAGAAACTGAACAACGTGCTCCTGAATGACTACTGGATCAATAATGAAACTAAGGCAGAAATAAAGATGTTCTTTGAAACCAATTAGAACAAAGACACAGTGAAAGAGAATCTCTCGGACACATTTAAAGCAGATTCTAGCAGGAAATTTGTAGCACTTAATGCCCACATAAGAAGTAAGAAAAGATCAAAAATAGACACCCTAACATCATGATTAAAAGAACAACAGGAGCAAGATCAAACAAATTTGAAGGATAAACAGAATGCAAGAAATAACTAAGATCAGAGCAGAACTGAAGGAGATAAAGATACAAAAAAACTCTTAAAAATATATCAATAAATCCAGGAGCTTATTTTTAAAATACATCAACACAATTGATAGACCACTAGCCAGACTAATGAAAAAGAAAACAGGGAAGAATCGAATAGATGCAATAAAAAATGGTAAAGGGGATATCACAACCAATTCCACAGAAATATAAACTATCATCAGCGATTACAACAAACACCTCTATGCACACACATCAACTAGAAAGTCTAGGAAAAAAATGGATAAATTCCTGGACACTTACACCCTCCTAAGACTAAACCAGGAATAGTTTGAATCCCTGAATAGACCGATAACAAGGTCTGAAGTTAAGGCAGCAATGAATAGCCTACCAACCAAAAAAGTGTACAGGTCCAGATGGGTTCACAGCCGAATTCTACCAGGGGTGCAAAGAGTAGATGTTACCATTTCTTCTGAAACTATACCAAACAATAAAAAAGAGGAAAACCTCCCTAACTCATTTTATTAGACCAATATCATCCTGATACCAAAGCCTAAAAAAAAAAAAAAAAAAAAAAAAAGAAAAATTTCAGGCCAATATCCATGATGCACATAGATGAAAAAATCCTCAATAAAATACTGCAAAACTGAATACAATAGCACATCAAAAAGCTTATCCATCACGATGAAGTTGGCTTCATCCTAGGGATGAAAGGCTGCTTTGACATATGCAAACCTATAAACGTAATCCATTACATAAACAGAACCAAGGACAAAAACCACATGATTATCTCAATGCAGAAAATGTCTTTGACAAAATTCAACAGCTCTTCATGCTAAAAACTCTAAATAAACTAGGTATCAATGGAACATATCTCAAAATAATAAAAGCTTTTTATGACAAACCCACAGCCTGTATCATACTGAATGGGCAAAAACAAGAAACATTCCCTTAGAAAACTGGCACAAGACAAGGATGCCCTCTCTCACCACTCTTATTCAACATACTATTAGAACTTCTCAACAGGTCAATCAGGAAAGAAAAAGGAATACAAGGTATTCAATTTGGAAAATAGGAAGTCAAATTGTCTCTATTTGTAGACGACATGATTGTATATTTAGGAGACCCCATCGACTCAGCCCAAAATCTCCTTAACCTGATATGCAACTTATGCAAAACCTCAGGATACAAAATCAATGTGCAAAAATCACAAGTATGACTACACACCAATAATGGACAAACAGCCAAATCATGAGTGAATTCCCATACACAATTGCTACAAAAAGAATGAAATACTTAGGACTACAACTAACAATGTATGTGAAGGACATCTTCAAAGAGAACTACAAACAACTGCTCAAGGAAACAACAAGACACAAATAGATGGAAAAGTATTCCATGCATAATGTTAGAAAGAATCAATATCATGAAAATGACTATACTGCTGAGAGTAATTTATAAATTCAATGCTATCCCCATCAAGCTACCAAAGTGACTTTTGTGACAGATTTGGAAAAAAACACCTTAAACTTCATATGTAACCAAAAGAGAGCCCACATAGCCAAAACAATACTAAGGAAAATATACAATCATGGAGGCATCATGCTACCTGACTTCAAACTATACTACAAGGCTACAGCAACTAAAACAGCATAGTTCTGGTACAAAAACAGGGATATACACCAATCATAGAGAACAAAGACCTCAGAATTAACGCCACACATATACAGCCATCTGATGTTGAACAAAACTGCCAAAAACAGGTAATGGGGAAAGGATTCCCTATTTTATAAATGGTATTGGGGAAACAGATGAGCCAACTGCAGAAAGCAGAAACTGGATCTCTTCCTTATACGTTATACAAAAATTAACTCCAGATGGATTAAGGATTTAAATGTAAGACCTAACACCATAAAAAAACCTAGAAGAAAACCTAGTCAATAGGCAATACCATTCAGGACATAGGCATAGGCAAAGACTTCATGACTAAAACACCAAAAGCAATGGCAACAAAAGCCAAAATAGACAAATGGGATCTAATTGAACTGCACAGTAAAAGAAAGTAGCATTACAGTGAAACGGAAGCCAACAGAATGGAAAATATTTTTTACAATTCACCCCTCTGACAAATGTCTAATAATCAGAATCTACAAAGAACTTGAACAACTTTAAAAAAAGAAAAAACAACAACCCCATCAAAAAGTAGGCGAAGGATATGAGCAGACACTTTTCAAAAGCAGACATTCATGCAGCCAACAAACATATGAAAAAAAGCTCATCATCACTGGTGATAAGAAAAATCCAAATCAAAACCACATCAAGATACCATCTGATGACACTCAGAATGGCGATCATTAAAATATCAGCAGACAACAGTTGCCAGAAAAGATATGAAGAAACAGGAACGCTTTTACACTGGTGGTGGGAGTGTAAATTAGTTGAAGCACTGTGGAAGACACTGTGAAGATTCCTCAAGTATCTGGAAGTAGAAATACCATTCGACCCAGCAATCCCATTACTGTGCATATACCCAAAGGATTAAAAATCATTCCACTATAAAGACACATGCACACGTATGTATATTACATCACTGTTTACAACAGCAAAGACTTGGAAACAACCCAACTGTACATTAATGATACACTGCATAAAGAACATATGGCACATATACACCATGGATTACTATGCCGTCATAAAAAATGATGAGTTCATTTCTTTTGCAGGAACATGGATAAACCTGGACTATCACTCTCACCAAACTGACACAAGAACACAAAACCAAATACCACATGTTCTCACTCATAAGTTGGAGTTGAAAATGAGAATACATGGCCACAGAGAGGGGAACATCACACACAAGAGCCTATTGGGGGACCGGGGGTGCTAGGGGATGGATACCATTAGGAAAAATACCTAATGTAGATGGCAGAGGGATGGGTGCATTAAACCACCATGTAACAAACCTACACTATCCGCACATGTACACTGGAACTTAAATTACAATGTTTCAAAAAATGAAAGAGACCAGCACTGGACCTCACACTATTGCTTCCTATGTTGTTTTTCTCCATGATTTTGTTTTATGGTCTGGCAGATAATGTTTCTTCATACCAACAGCTGTTTTCCCATATCCAAGCCACAAATTCTCATCCATGTCTAATAATATGGTTTGTCCCATTTGACAATTCACAACTACAGGCAGTAGGTACTCCTACTGTAG
Organism: Cebus imitator; assembly: GCF_001604975.1. NCBI lineage: Eukaryota > Metazoa > Chordata > Mammalia > Primates > Cebidae > Cebus > Cebus imitator. The sequence continues at coordinate 1,550,776 of NW_016107491.1, forward strand.
CAGATCCCTCGCTCCCAAGTACAATGACATCTGACATCCCGGTGTAAATAAGTACCTCACACTATCTTTCTACATATTAAGATTTTGATTGGATGCTCTTACGTATTTTTAAACTATATTTTTTGACATACTTTCAATTATTAGAAGTGTTTAGAGGATGATATGTTTTAAATTATATCTACAAATGTATACGTATAATTCATATCCTACACAAACACATGCAGCTAGTCCACAATTCACAGCACAAAAATATTTTCTATACATGTCATATTACTGTTTTAACTAGATAAATTAAATGACATCAGATACATTATTGAAACTTCTCAATGGCTTCTCAAAGCATTTAAAATACAATCCAAACTCCTTACCAAATACAACATAATTTTACTATTTGACTCCAAGCACTTTTTTTTTTTTTTTTAAAGACACAGTCTCACTCTGTCACCCAAGCTGCAGAGCAATGCTGCTACCTTGGCAAACCGCAACCTCTGCCTCCACCCACGTAGCTAGGATTACAGGCACCTGCTACCACACTCAACTAATTTTTTTGTATTATTGTAGTAGACACGAGGTTTCATCATGTTGGCGAGGCTGGACTCAAACTTCTGACCTCATGTGATTGACCTATATCAGCCTCCCAAAGTGCTTCGAGTGTGCAACAGCACCTGACTGACTCCAAATACATCTTAGACCTCTCTCCTACTAACTATCTTTGGCATACAATGTTCCAGCAGTACAGGACTTCTCATTATTCCCTGACCCCATCAAATTCACTAGCATAGTGTGGAAAATTCTTCCTGCCTCCACAGTGAAAATGTTTTATACGTCTTTCTATGACTAGGTTCCTCTCATTTGGCTCTGATAATATGTTAATCAATAGCACCCCATTGCAGTCACTTACTATTCCCTTCCTTACTTGCTGTTACACTTACTGCTATCTCAAATCAAGTACTTTTTACCTTATTCGTTTGCTATCTGTTCTACGATAAGAACGTTAACTCCAAAGTAGGGAAAACTTAGTCTTCTTTATCACAACAGTCACAATAACTACAGGTATGCTTCACAAACAGAAATCAGGTACATAGTAAGCAATTGATAAATATGTTGATTGAAAAATGTTGGAAAAGAAATGAACCTTATAAATTATGTAGTTTGTTTTCAATATTTTACATTTGCTGAAACTGAAACAGAAAGAATGAATATTATTTTTAAAGATTCAATAACTTACAAGTGATGAAAATCAACCCATAAACCCAAGTGCTCTAACTTTTTGTTAAAGTTGTTTTTGCTGTGAATAATTTATGTTTTCAACTTAAAGGAATGTAAGATGATAAATGAGTCAAAATGTTGATATAAATTGTGAAAATCAGCACTTGACACTACAAAATTTTAGTAACTATTTTAAATCTATTAGTAAATGTACTGATGCCCAAACAGCCTATTTTAATAAAACCCTTCTTTGAATAGATAAAAGATGATTTAACAGATAACAGCCTATTATTTCTTATATATTGCCAACTAGTATTAATAGTGAAGAACTTCTATCGCAGGCTTTATATTTCTTTAATAAATAATACACATTTGCAACTCTTCACCAAATCTCTCTGCACATTACTTGAAAAGAACCTTTAAGTATAATTGACTATATATATATATGCTTTAAAGAAATAATGGGTTATGATTTGATGTATGGACATATCATAGAACGATTACCACATTCAAATTAACTAACATACATTCAGAACCACACCTAATTGTAACTATATAGGAGTGTGTGTATGTAGGGGGTGAGAATGCCTATTATCTACCCTCTTAGCAAATTCTAAGTATACAATATATACATAGAATTTAGTATTAAGCATAGTCACCAAGCTGTACATTAGAGCCCCAGAACTTATTTCTGCTGTAACTGGCAGTTTGTTCTCTTTGACCAACATCTCCCCTCTTCCACGACCTCCAGTCCCTGGCAACCACCTTTCTACTCTCTGTATCTGAGTTCAGCTTTTTTAGGTTCTACAAATAATTGAGATCACATATTAATTGCCTATGACTGGCTTATTTCACTTAGCAAAACCTACTTCCACCTTTACCCAGGTTGTTACAAATAGCAGGATTTCATTCATTTTATGATGGAATATTACTGGTGTTTTCTTATATTTCTTATGAACCCCAAAATAGATTGCAAAGATGTAATAGAATACTAGAAATAGTACAATAATTTGGACACTTCTTCCTGAGGGGCTTTTTAAAGTGTAATACTTGTACACAAAATAATTCTTGAGGGAATTACTGTGGCTATGATGAAAGTTCCTAGTGTTGATATTAGATATAAAAACTGTTCCCATAAACTAACTCAAAGCCATTAAAATAGTATTTACCATTAGATGTGCTTTGTTACTTCTATCATTAGAACATTTTCTTCTAAATCATATTTAAACTTCCAGTGAAGACAATCAATGTTTATAGAAGGCAAGTAGTTCCTTCACTGTTTATCTTATCAATGTTATTCAACTATAAACATTGTGAAACAAAAATCCTGACCAGTTGTATTTATATGACAAAATAAAAAGATATGATTATTTTTCCAATGACAAGACTGATTACATTAAGGAAGCCAAGAGTGTATGTGAGTGTGTGTGTGTCCTGAAGATATGCCATATATATAAATAAAACAGATATTCACAGTAATATTTATCATTTGATACTTCAGACTTGGAATACATGTGGATCTCAACCTGAGTATGTATACATTTACAAAATTATCAGTTTTAGACTTATATAAATACCATAATCATATCAGAACTACATGTAATAAATTACTATAAGACAAAATGAAGATACTTAAAGAGATGTTTCTGTCTCATATAGTGTCAATTTCTAAATACATATTAAACATATCAATTTACCATGAGGCTTTTCAAACAGAGGATGCAGTGCTTCTCCATGCTACATGAGATTTTTAAGCTCCAAAGCTCTAGCTAGTACATCTGTTACTGAAATAGCCAAAAGGAATCCCCAAAGACATAGTCTCCTTTTTCAGGCAGTCTCCTTTTCCTTTCTGCCAAAGGTTTATAATACTAGAAATTTTACCCCATGCAGGTGTTGTCTTGAATACCAAAATACAGCTGCAAAGGAGATATTCTGATTTTTACCCCCTTTCTTTTCACTCTGTAAGTAATGCAACAAATATTGCCTGTGCCTCTGTTGAGGAGAATTCATAGATAATGTTTTTAAAAAGAATATTTTCTTTCTATTGCCTAGCAAACTTGCTGTTGAGGTTAGATGAAAAAGTACATAGAAGTGAAAGCTAGCCAACCTGAGACTTTTTATGCGTCTAAAACTCATGATAACATGTATTAAAAAATACATTATGCATAGCATAGATTTCTTATTACTATTATTTTACCCTGGATTTTGTAAAAAGACTTTGTCAGTTTAGTGTACATTTATGAATGATACATAAAGAAAGATGATTAATATTACTTAAACATGCCAAAAGCTACTCAATTGGAAAAATACATGAATGTTGGACTCTCAAGTGGGTTAATGTAAGCTTACTCAATACAATAACGATGTGTTCATTGTGTTCTTTTTTAAATATCCCAAAATTCTTACTTCAAAAATAGAAAATACAAGCCTCTTGTGTGTCTTCATCAACAAACATATATTTAACAAACAGGTATTGTTTGTTAGCAGGTTTCAGGTTCTGTATTATATTTTTCAACTCCTAAGACCAAACATCCCTGATCACAACCTACTAGAGAAAAAAAGGAGTTTGAATAAATAAAACACACTAATCAGATGTAAACAAACTTCTTTGAGAACTTGTAGACAGTAGTCAAACTGTATTTGAAGGATTGTCTGCACTGCTTGTTAAAATAATTGGTTCTTTACCTAGACCTCCAATGTACCATATCACAATCTTTGTGGTATGCCTGGGAATTTGTAGAAAATTTTCTAAGCACTTCACAGCAATTCTACTGCACAGATAATTTAGTATTCACTGACGAGGTACTTACACTTGCCAAAGATTTTAGAGAAAGTTTCCTGAAGTAGATTATTGTGAATAAAGAGGGATACACCAAATCATCACATTTCCTTGACAACCCTCTTCAGATAAATGAAAAACCAAATTTATCTTTTCATATTCATTCAAAATCTGTTTGACAATTATTTATTGAGTACATACACTTTATAAGGGCCTTAAATACATGCTAACGATAGGCTGATTAACATTGGGTCTCAGGTTAGGAAGATAAGAGCAGGTATCTCTAACCTCATGGCAGAAAGATTAGGAAAAAAAAAAACATGTCCTCTCTATCAGCCAGCTCCCACAATGAACGTGAGATGAAACAGCAGAAGCACAAGTGCCGAGCTTTTCCTCTAAAACTCATGAATCAGAAGTCTTTCCATCTCTCCTCAGTGAGACAAGAGAGGGTCTAAGTAGAGAACATAAAGGTAGAGATTATTTTACAGATTATTCCACATAAAAAGAGTCAGCATTTGTAGGAGATATTTCCCTTCTAGTTCAATAATGACATTTGAAATGGGTCTTGAAGGAAGAGTAAGAGTTTTGCATGTCAAGGAAGATTGGGGTGGTAGAGAGAAATAAAGTATGGAAATGGTAAATCTATTCAAATCTAAGTCTGATCAATACCAGAGCATAGTGTCCAGAATATCCATATAACGCAATGAGGAGCTTCAAGATAATTTTAAGTCAATGTACAGAAAGATCACCTTTGTCTATTTTGCATGACAACTCTGGGACAGAAAAGAATTAGTGCCAAGGAGACTAGTTGGGAGGATGTCACAATAATTTAAGGTAAAAGCTACAAACAAAGGATGAAGACCATGGCAAAAGAAAGAAAAGAATGTATTTTCCAGATGTTTCATGTGCACTGATGACCTACTGCATCTGGAAGGAACATGACAGAAAATAGGATTGAGTTGAATATGGGATTCTACTTTGACAGATTTGATGTAATGCAACAAGACATCAAAATTTAAGACAGATGAGATTTGATGTAATGCAACAACACATCAAAACCTAAGATCGACACGGGAATATAAAATGAGTTGTGTTCTAGATATGATTGACCCATTACATAACTAACACATGTCTGAGTCCTTGAGGGATGGTATAACAAAATACTATACACCAGGTAGAATATATACAAATAAAAAAGTATTTCTCAATGGTTTTTGTGGCTAGGAAATCTGAGTTAAAGGGACCAGCAGATTTAGTGTCTAATGAGGCCCCATTTCCAGGTTCATAGACAGGGCCTCTCTGATGTGTTTACGTGGTAGATGGAGAAAAGATCGTTCACGAACCTCTTTTATAAGGCCCATGCATGAAGGTTTTGCCATCATGATGTAATTACCTTAAAAAAAAGTCTCACCTCAGTCAGGTTTGGTGGCTCACGCCTGTAATCCCAGCACTTTGGTAGGCCAAGGCAGGCGGATCAGGAGATGAAGAGATCGAGACCATCCTGGCCAACACGGTGAAACTCCATCTCTACTAAAAATACAAAAATTAGCCAGGCATTGGGGCACGCGCCTGTAGTACCAGCTATTCAAGAGGCTGAGGTGGAAGAATCTATTAAACCGGGGAGTCGGAGGTTGCAGTGACCCAATATTGTGCCACTGTGCTCCAGCCTGGCGAAAGAGCAAGACTCAGTCTCAAAAAAAAAAAAANCAAAGTCTCCCCTCCTAATAAAATCATCTTGGAGGTTAGTACTTTGTAAAAACATAAACATTCGACCATAAGAACACCCAAGGAACAATATCTTATTTCATATTTAGTCCTACACTGGGCTTTCTTTTCAGCAATAACTGAGGACTCAGATTCTTATATGTTTCTCTTAGACAGGACCATAAGCAGCTATCCCAACCCTTGGGAATGAGATTCAATACTGACTGTAAAACTTTATTCAATACAAAATAAAGGAGGCCCTATTCTTATCAATATTCTTTTTTCCATGTAGTATAAAGCAAACAAGAAACAAAAACAAAACGCACTGAAACCTTCTTGTTTTGAGGATATTAAAATATATCAGTGTGAGAAAACTCCTTTCAGAATAGTCCGAGGTAATTAGCCAAGGAAGGGTTTGATTCATGTCTCTATTCAAATCTTTTCAAAGAGAACAAAGCTAACAATGTAATGTAAAATAATTGCTTTCACCACCCTAGACGCAAACAGCAGATCTCCAGTCTTTTTAACTTGCTTTATTCTTTTCCATAACATTTAACATCACCCCTTTGCCACTTCTCACTTTATTTTTCATTTTTTCTTATTATTTCTCTCAATGCTGATGCAGGCTCCATAAGAGCAGGCAGTTTACTTTTATTTTGATCAGTAATAAAACCTGCACCCTAGAACAGTGCTTGGCTCATACTAATTGAATATAACATAAAAACAATATTATTTGAATGTATGAATATCCAAATTATAACATAAATTTCCTTTTCCTAGTATTGTTGTGCATAAAAATCTTGTAAGTTAAACAGATAAGGCTCCTGCTCCAGGAACTTCAGACTTAACTACTTTGTGATATTTCTCTTAATACACTCATGGTCTCTTCTAAACTTAACTTCATCTCATGATGTGAATCTAACATTTACAATTGATTGGACTAACAATATCCAATTTAAGTATTTCAATTAATTTCTAACATATTCTGATGCCAAAAGAGGAGTTGGGCAAATCAAATCCCTGTTAGAATTCAAAATGAGAAACCTAAAGAGAACGAGTCAGCTAGCATCAGGATCTAAAAGCTATGAGAAAACTTGGAGTTAAAGTTATTAAAACTGAGTATAGTTACCTCGTAATTCATAGGAGAAACTGTGGACAGGCAGAAAATATGAGAAGAGAAAAAATTAAATTGATTAGGAAGAAAAAAATCAGAAGTCAACAGGTCAGCAATAATGGGAGATTGGAACAGCTATAAAAAAAAAAAAAAAAAACACTGAAGAAAAACACAAAAAAAAATAGGAGAGAGAATTATTAACCACCATGAGACAGAAACAGACACAGTTGATTGTCTCTAGATGGAACACAGCTTCTAATGACTTGTGGATTATGATTCTGCTATAATACATTCTGATTTCCTCTCCTTTGAACCTATGGAAACATACTTGCAGTCACATGGTTATCTATACTCATAGTTAATTTGTACATAAATATAAATACATGTGAATATCCATATACCATATAAACTACTATGGAACATTTAATTTTCTATAAAATATAATTCAAATCACAAAATCATTATGGTTCTATTAAATGAAACTAGAAAGATTACTTGCAGAAAACTAAACTATAATGAATAAGAAACTGAAAAACAACAAATTAGGAGATACTCTTTCTATGAGGTTGCAACATTAATATTACTTTTCCTCTACAAATTCTTTCTTTCTACTCTTGACCATCACTGTTTCTTCCCCTTCTCCCTATAAAAAAGATTAGGAAAAAATGTTGTTCCTTATTGTTTACACATAAGTGAAAAGGGAAAAGACAAACTAAATAACCCAACTCACATTCATCTTTCTTCAGATTTATATAACACTCTCTGATTTCTGAAAATTAAGCTTTAAGATTTTGACAACAGTGGCTTCCTTCATGTGACATAACGGGACACTGCAAGTGGAAATTGACAACATCACAGAATTATAATTTACAATCTAACCTAAAGGATTCTACTAAAAGTTGCCCATTATATGGGCTTCCTTAGCCATGGAATTTGATGTTCAAATGTAGAATTAAATTGATCTAACCCTTCAAAAAAAAGATTTTGTTAACACCTAAAAAGTAATAAATTGCTCCATAGTTGAGCATTTACAACAATTTTTCCATTAACTTCATAAGAAATATATTCAAAATGTTCTAGAAACTTCTAAATAAAAATCATTAACATGAGAATAGTAACAATAGAATAAGCAAAGGCATTCTGGGCCTTGATTTCAGGTTCTTTGAGTTAAGACAAAAAATGAAAATCAACCTTGAGTACTATGTCGCTTCCTAAATGATAAAAACTCATCACATAAAATAAAAAACATAGCAATGGTGGATGAACAAAGATAAAAATGACCACTCTATTATTTTATATCTCTGTGAAGTGATTTCTAGCTCTTTAACTTGCCTTGTATTCTAGCACGTTAACTTGCCTTGTATTTCTAGCTCTTTAACTTGCTTTTCTCCCTTTCCTCGCTTCTGATCATGGGATCCTAAAGACTTTGTGGAAGGCAAACTGTGAAGTCCACAGCTAAGACAGCACTGACAATAGTATGATGAAAAATAAAACAATACTAAAATTCCTCAATTCTGGGTTCTTTTAATTAAACATCTCTGATGTATAAGTGTTAAAAAATATATACGAATATAACCAATCTTCTACTGGAAAAGAAGACCCTGTATCCAGTAGAAATAGAGACCATATTTTCTTTTGTTTCCAGACCATGTATTTTCTAGATAAAGTTAAATATGAAAAAAATGGCTTTCTTTTATTGATAAAATGATTGACTACAAGGGAGAATTCCGAGATAGATACAAGCATACTCTGTGTGTGTGTTTGAGTGTGTGATATCATTTTAATAAAAACTACAATTTTAAACTCTGATAGCTCTGATAATTAACAATGGGACTTAGTCCATTGTAAACTTGTGTCTGGGTTTTCAGTCTCCTTCCTTGTTTAATTATAACCAAATTTCAGTATCACTGATGCCAATTGGAATTAACTCCTGGGAACACAGATTATGTTAACTGATGTGAAGACTTGTGATCCTGTTACATTTGTGTGTACCCAAAATGCCTGCACTGGTCTTAAGTCTTTTGCACTACAGGCTGACCCGCCCATGTAGAAATGAACTGTAGTAAACTCACTGACATCAGAGGTGAGCAGGGCTGATATCACTGGGTGTAACAAAAGACATCTAAATTTGTAAAAATTCAAATGTCATTCTTTTATGAATAATTTGTGAGTGCAAAACACATTTCATAACCCTATTTTTTTCTTACAGAAATATTTAGAGAAAAACTACAAGATATGCTTATTGAAAGGAGGAAAGATATAATCTACTGAATTACGGAAATAAACCTTAACTAAGGACAATATACTTTGTTTGAATTCATATCTATCTACTAACTCTTAACATCACTTATTTATCATATGAATATTTTATGACCAAAAATTATGCAATAGGTGCATTAAAAATAAAAACCTAGATACTGAAAATGTGTTTGCTCACTACTTTTTCAACACAGTTAAAAAGTCCTTTGAAAACTGCTGGATAGTGGGTTACAAAGAATGCAATAATTACACAGTGACACTTCATCTAACCTGAGTTTTGAACACTGATCTTGGGGAAAACTGTGAAATTACCATTTGCCAAAAATAGACACAAAACAATGTTTAGGAAAGCACATATCCCCAAGACTGACAAAAGTATAATGAAGATGTGGGAAGACAGCAGAAACAAAGCTGAAGATGTGGGTGATGGCCAATTACAAAATCTCTTCTTTACTAAATTAAGGAATTTGTAATTTGTCCTGAAGTTGACGGACTTCACAAAACTTATACTTCTTGAAGACTAAGGTCATGCAAACTTTCTACTCTCACAAAATAAGTTTCACATTCTTCTTTGGAAATTCTTTTTTTCACATTCTGATAACAATATTATAAAAATACCACAGACCTAATCGGATATATTATTCTTAGATCATTTAGTATTTTAACTACCACGTGTGTATTCTCCTGCATAATTATTAGGAAGGAGATTACATCTATTTTTTTTAATTTCAACCATTTTCATTAGTTTTAGCAGAACTACGACATCCTAGAATAATACTTTGTCTAATTTTTCCTTTGTTCTTCTCTCTTGTAACAAAGTTTACATTGGCTATTGAAAGAAATCAAGAAAAAAAATTCGGATTTCCAAGAATATTTTAAAGCAGAAATAAAGAGATAAGCAACATCAAGTGATGTTCCATAACTTCATTATTGTTTTCCAGGAAATTCAATATCTTTCAAGTGTTACCCAATTGATGCACCCTATAAAACAAGTCACATCAGTCTTTTTTTTTAGAAAAAAATGTTTATTTACAATATAGACAGCAGAAGTTATGGGAAATATACCGTATAATGAGGAATGGGTATTGCTTCATGTAAATTCCAATTCTGTTACACAGAAATAATAAAACTCTTGTTAATTTACTTACTAAGAAGAAACAGAATTATACTTTAACATTTCATCTATAACCAACATGTAGGGAGCTATTAGCTCAAGATAAAGTGTAATCTCAGAATTTGATGTTATATCACAAATTTTAGTTTAAATTTGAAAGGAAAAAAAACCTAAAATACATATATAAGCAATATACTGCAGATATGAACCATAGTATTTGGTAAGTAAATATATCACTAATGAGAATAGGGTCTTTCAAACCTAGTAAGAAGCCTAGTACTTAAAAAATTTAAAAGACCTCTATTTTGAGAAATTCTAGTATTCTAAATATTGCCTTAAACTATTTATACATTAAGATATATTAAATTTTCCTTTCATCATAAAAATGTAGAACTTACTAAATTAAGGTATTTTGATACTGGTACATGAATTCTATTTTATAAGTTAACATGTAGTTACAATTTCTTTGAAAAAAAATCTAGTGATGCATATGCATATTTGAAAATCAACTAGTTCAGGTGATCTGGGTGTAACATCACCCCATTGATCACAAGTGTTGTTTTGGCTACTATGTCTGGCAAGGGAGGCACCCCTTCCAACCTTTTGGTTCCACGTGTATCCCTCCTGAAGCTGAGAGCTCAATTGAAGAGAACAACCTTCTTGGAGGGAAGAAGACTGTTAGTCAACCAAGATATACTGGCAGTTGTGCTATAGTGCTAGAAGCTCCAGCTAAGGTCTCAATATAAAACATTGATTCTAAGAAATAGTTACGTTAAAAAATGAAATGTTCTCCAGATTAATATATTGCTTTAAATAAACATTCTGAGGCATATTTTCATCTTAAATTTTTGATATGTAACATGTAGTTCACTGGAAATACAAAATGACCCAATGAGAAATATTTTAATGAAACTAAATTTATTAAATAATTTTAGACTCACTTTTCAGTTTCCTGCAACAATGTTGTTTCATCTCTAAATTAAAATAAAAAGTAAATGATAAAAACTGCATATGTCACTAGAGAAATAATAATAAAAATATACATTAAAATACTTTTATAAAATAAAGACAAGTATGTTGCTTTTTAAATTTTTGACATTAAAATATAGTACTATCCAGAGTAAAGATGACTAGATTGCAGAAACTTAGCAGTTAGAAATTAAACTCCCATTCACAATTGCTACGAAGAACATAAAATACCTAGGAATACAACTAAGGAAATATGTGAAGGAGTTCTTCAATAAGAACTACAAACCACTGCTCAAGGAAATAAGACAGGACACAAACAGATGGAAAAACATAACACACTTATGATTAGGAAGAATCAAAACCACACTGAGATACCATCTCATGCCAGTTAGAATGGTGATCATTAAAAAGTCTGGAGACAACAGTTGCTGGAGAGGATATGGAGAAATAGGAACACTTTTACACTGTTGGTGGGAGTGTAAATTAGTTCAACCATTGTGGAAGATAGTGTGGCGATTCCTCAAGGACCTAGAACTAGAAATTCCATTTGATCCATTAATCCCATTACTGGTATATATCCAAAGGATTATAAATCGTTCTATTATAAGGACAGATGCACGCGAATATTCATTGCAGCACTGTTTACAATAGCGAAGACCTGGAACCAACCCAAATTCCCATCAATGATAGACTGGACAGGAAAAATGTGGCACATATACACCATGGAATACTATGCAGCCATAAAAAACAATGAGTTCGTGTCCTTTGGAGGGACATGGATGAACCTGGAAACCATCATTTTCAGCAAACTGATACAAAAACAGAAAATCAAACACTGCATGTTCTCACTCACAGGCGGGTGTTGAACAATGAGAACACATGACACAGGGAGGGGAGTATCAAACACTGGGGTCTGCAGGGGGCATCTAGGAGAGGTACTGTGCAGGGTGGGGAGTTGGAGAGGGATAACATGGGGAGAAATGCCAGATACAGGTGATAGGGAGGAAGGCAACAAACCACATTGCCATGTATGTACCTATGCAACAATCTTGCATGTTCTTCACATGTACCCCAAAACCTAAAATGCAATATATATANACAAACCACATTGCCATGTATGTACCTATGCAACAATCTTGCATGTTCTTCACATGTACCCCAAAACCTAAAATGCAATATATATATATATATATATATATATATATATATATATATATAACAAATAAATAAACTGCCTTGCTGAGAGGATTAAAAAAAAAACTGCAAGTAGTCAAGATTCAATACACATTTTTCTTAAACTTTACATCTGTTCATTTCAGCTGTTACAGACATGTTATCCAATTTCACAGAACACGTATCAAACAATTCCCATTTCTTTCCAATAGCAGTAGGATATAATGAAACAAAAAATTAACCCTGTTTCCAGAATCCCTACATTACTTCCCAAGGACTCCCGCACTACTTACTATGATATGTGAGTAACATCAGGGTAGTACTACGTTTTGGCAACTTATTATGATTCCAACAGGAGAATGACATGCTAATGCATTTGCTGAGATACCTCTCATCTTTATTTTCTTAGGATTTTCCTATTCAGGTTTGATTCTGCAAAAAGCACCTATACCTTTTAAATAGAGGGAATAAATTCTCACTAAAATACGATTAAACACGCAAAGCCAATGACACCTCTATCTCTAACCCATCTTATTATAAATAGAAAAGGTAGTAAAATATTGATTGGAGTCTGTCCTACCTTCAATTGGCACAGCTGTGAGGGAGTCACTCAACTGTAAGATGATTGGCATTTCTGTTTGATTGAGGGGCACTTTCTGTTCTTAAACCTCAGCCAATGCAGTAATAATAGTAAAAATTCTAGTTGGCACTTTAGGGTTCCCTTGGTTATGACAGAGATTGGAATGAAACATTTTTCTAAGTTTCTAGCCTTTCCAACTTATCAAAACACACATTTGTTATATTTCTTTCTTTAACACAGGGTCTCACTATCAACCAGGCTGGAGTGCAAGGGGGCAATCCTGGCTCTCTCCAACCTCTGCCTCCTGGGCTCAAGGATTATCTGACCCTTCCAAGCAGCTAAAATTACAGACATCCACAATCAGGACCAACTAAATTTTGGTATTTTTCAGCAGAGATGGGGTCTTACTAAGTTTTCCAGGCTGGTCTTGAACTCCCGAGCTCAAGAGATCCACCTATGTTGGCTTTCTACAATGCTAACCTTACAGGAATGAGCCAACACACTGTCACAAACTTTCTCTTTTTAAGAGATAGTTCTCCAACAAGAAAGTTCTTCATGTATCTTTGATACAAACCTTGCAATTCCTTAACAACACAAAGAGAATAAAGTCCAAAATCCACAACATACCATTTTAGTCTTCCACAAGCTAGTCCCAATTTTTGATTATCGTCCCTCAATGCAGCATACCCTCTGTGAAACTCCCAAGGTTCTACTTTCCCGTAATATCTATCATCCTAATGCCTCCCCTATCACTGTTTTTCTAAAGCTGTTTACATTATTCAGACTATCTTTTCTCTCTCCTGAAAACCTATCTATTGCAACTGATTACTTCTTCCAAAGGAAAGACATAATTCTACTTTCATCATGAATATCTGTCATTCCTATCAGAATTAATACATATTTTATATAAGTTTCCTTTTAAATTAGTTTATGTTCCTTCTATCATAGTTTCCAATGGATCTCTGCTGCAAAAAAGTGAATCTGAAGTCTCTTACAGTTGATTCCTAAATCCTTGAAGCAGGAATTTTTCCTTTGTCATTTTTAAATCCTCACAACAAATTAAACAGTATACTCTATGTAGTAGATACTGAACATAATATTCAATAAATTACCTGGAAAAATAGCTTTGGTGAACAAACAGAAAGAAACCAAGACAATTTCTAAATTGTCTCTATTTGAATTATGAACTAAAAATAGTAGTTAGGTCCTTATAAGGAAAAAAAAAAACAAAACTTATTTATGGGAACATTCCTAATGGCACTATGTAAATTATTTCTGCATGCTTAGAAGAATTTCCTATTTCCGAAGGGGAATTATCATAACCTCACAGTAGGTTATTTACTCTGCCAAGAGACATGGCAGGAAACTCAGGTTAACTTTGTTACAACTTGCATTTTTCTGGTGTGACTAGGTAAGAGTGTAAATTTTGGTTAAGGCATTGAAAGTGTTGGATAATAAATGCAAAATAGATCTGATTTTCTGTCCTTTCAAAGTGGGAAATACGCCTGCTGCTCACCTCCAAAATGACCTTCTATTTGGATCATATTATTTGGACTTCCTACCATTAAACCTTATAGAATTTTTCTTTTATTCAGACATATGAGAATGTAAAATTAGTTCTCAATAAAGATAACAGAAATCAAATGTCGCCTGAATGAATTAAGATTTTCCTTATTTAAATTCTATCCTGTCATCATTTTACATAATTCTTTGATATTCTATTTTAATTAAAATTTAAATATTTTAAAGATTTTCTCCCCCATTGATCTTTAGTGTTAGCTACTGTAATTGGCAGATACATAGTCATGAGTGTGAAAGAAGAGGGCTCTCCTCCTACCCACTAGGAATGTTAGGTGTTGGTGGGAAGATTTTCACAATGCATCTCTAAAAATGATAATTCAGCAGCTGGAGGATATGACAATCTCCTGATGCTCTACAACTATTAACATTGAACGTGATTATTGAATACAGATGCCAAGGAGAAAGAACTTCCAGGGCATGCATACAACTTTCTGAACATGCTGCACATGTTCCATTCCCATGAGTAAGGAAGACACTGCCCATACAAGAAGCCCACACTAAGGGAATAATCATGATAAAAAAGGCAGGCTATACAATCCCAGAATCAAAGTTCAAGGCTCTCTTTGTTTTCAATCTTTGACATTAAGGAGCTCACTTGGATCTCTTCCAAGAGTTCTTTCCTGTTCTACGTTAAATATAATTCCATTAAATATCATTTAAATATATTTAAATTTAATTTAAATATAAATTAAATATAAAAATAATTCCATTAAAAGTCCATTAAATATAATTCCACTCCTGCTCTGGAACTTCCCTTAGCCTCTTTTTCTATTTAATGCCCCTCAGTTGAATTCTTTCTTCTGAGGAGGAAAGAACTAAAGTTGCTTTAGTCCCCCCCCCTCAGGGTAACTCAAATTTCTTCTGCTGCTAACAGTACCTCTTTTGTTTTAGTATGTGATTTTTTTCTGGGACATACATGAAATACATTTGATTATAAGAAGATACTAATTTTTAATAAAGAAGGAAGAGAAAGGAAGGGAAAAAATGAAGAAGAAATTGAAAAGGGATTCAAACATAAGTCTGTCTAGCAAGTTGGTATAATCGCAACAGAAATCTGTTTTCATTTGGATCAATTAATACCCTGAGAAATAATCCATCCAGACAGACAAAAAAAGAAAGAGTCAGACATGAGGAGTTTGACCCAGAAAGGAAGAATCAGTGTAAAAATGAAGAAACAAGTCATGAATTTGATCACCAGCTTTGTCTCCTAGCCCAGATCTCAAATCATGGTTGAGTTCTAGTAAAGGCAAAGAAATTGCAAGTAACAATGGAAGAAATTTCTTGACTAAAAATAGTAACCAACAATGAGAGTAAACATAGAGCTGTTTTAGGACCTTTCAGATTGTGTAATGTAAACAGAGATGCAACCTCCAGTTACTTTTTGACTATGAAACAGCTTAAGTGTCAGGGCAGCCATGCAAGAAAAAGAAATAAAGGATATTCAATTAGGAAAAGAGGAAGTCAAGTTGTCTCTCTTTGCAGATGACATGATTGTACATTTAAAACACCCCATCTCAGCCAAAAATCTCCTTAACCTAATAAGCAACTTCAGCAAAGTCTCAGAATGCAAAATCAATGTGTAAAAATCACAAGCATTCCTTTACACCAATAAAAGACAATCAGAGAGAGCTAAATCATAAGTAAACTCCCATTCACAACTCCTGCAAAGAGAATAAAATAGCTAGGAAAACAACTAACAAAGGATGTGAAGAACCTCTTCAAGGAGAACTACAAACCACTGCTCAAGGAAACCAGAGAGGACACAACTGGAAAAACAATCCATGCACATGGGTAGGAAAATCAATTTCGTGAAAATAGCCATAGTGCCAAAACTAATATCTACATTGAATGCAATCCCCATCAAGCTAACACTGACTTTCTTCACAAAACTGGAAAAAAACCACCTTAAATTTCATGTGGAACCAAGAAGGGCCTGCATAGTGTAGACAATCCTAAGGAGAAAGAAAAAACCCACAAAGCTAGAGGCATGGCTCTATGTCACTTCAAACTATACTATAAGGTTGCAGTAATAAAAACAGCATGGTACTGATACCAAAACAGAAATCTAGACAAATGTAACAGAACAGAAGCCTCAGTAACAATGTCATATATCTAAAACCATCTGATCTTTGACAAACTGACAAAAACAAACAATGGGGAAAACATTTTCCATTTAACAAATGGTGTTTGGAAAACTAGCCATATGTAAAAAGCTGAAACTGGATTCCTTCCTTACTACTCATACAAAAATTAACTCAAGATAGATTAAAGATTTAATGTAAGACCTAAACCGTAACAATCCTAGAAGAAAACCTAGCAATACTATTGAGGACACAGGCATGGGCAAGGACTTCATGACCAAAGTACCAAAAGCAATGGCAACAAAAGTCAAAATAGACAAATGGGATCTAATCAAACTACAGAGCTTCTACACAGCCAAAAAAAAAAAAAAAACCACAAAACTATCATTAGAGTAAATCAGCAACCAAGATAATGGGAAAAAATTGTTGCAATCTAACCATCTGACAAAGGGCTATTACCCAAAAGCTGTAAAGACCTTAAACACATTTACAAGATAAAAACAAACATCCCCATCAAAAAGCGGGTGAAGGATATGAACAGATACTTCTGAAAAGAAGACATTTTTGCAGCCAGTGAACATATGAAAAAATGGTCATCAACACTGGTCGTTAGAGAAATGCAAATCAAAACCACATTGAGATACCAATTCATGCCAGTTAGAATGGTGATCATTAAAAAATCAGGAAATAACATATGCTGGAGAGGATGTCAGGCAATAGGAACGCTTTTACACTGTTGATGGGAGTGAAAATTAAACCATGTGGAAGGCAGCGTGATGATTCCTGAGGGATCTAGAACTGGAAATACCATTTGACCCAGCAATCCCATTACTGGTTAAATATGCAAAGAATTATAAATCATTCTCTTCTACAAATACATGCACATGTATGTTTATTGTTCCACTGTGAATAGCAAAGACTTAGATCCAATTCAAATGTCAAAGATAGACTGGATAAAAAAAATATGTCACAGGTACAATACAGAACATTAGGTAGTCATAAAAAAGGATTAGATCAGGTCCTTTTTCAGGAACATGGATTAAGCTAAAACCATCATTCTCAAAAAAATTGGCACAATAACAGAAAATCAAAAACACATGTTATTACTGATAAATTGGTGTTGAACAATCAAAACAGGGAAGGGAACATCACGCACTCGGGCCTGTGCAGGGGTGGGGGATTGAGGAGAGATATCAGGGGGATAAGAGACTAGGGGAGTGATAGCATTAGAATAAATACTTAATGTAGATGATGGAGTGATCAATGCAGCAAACCATCAAGGCTTGTGTATATTTATGTAACAAACCTGCAAATTGTGCACATGTACCCCAGAACACAAAGTATAATAATAAAGAAAATCTATTAATGGTATGCAGTGATCAGGGAAACATGTGAAGTATCCGTGAAGAGACTGCAGCATAGAAGCATAGGAACTGTAGTAGCTAAGACAATGGAGAGGAGCCCAGTGAATCCTGATGAAAGACATTACCACCCATTGGAGCCCATGGAGATAGTTGTACTCTAGGAATTAATTGCAACGGTCAGAAAAAAAGGAGTATCAGGAGTACTACCAAAATGGTTAAAATGGTTGTGCTCACTCCTCAGTACATTTGAAGGGTATTGAATTAGGAAAAGAGGAAGTCAAATTGTCTCTATTTGCAGACAACATGATTGTATATTTAGAGGATCCCATTGTCTAAGCCCAAAATCTCCTTAAGCTGATAAGCAACTTCAGCAATGTCTCAGGATACAAAATCAATGTGCAAAAATCAAAAACATTCCTATACACCATTAACAAACAGACAGCCAAATCATGAGCGAACTCCCATTCACAATTGCTACAAAGAAAATAAACAACCTAGGAATACAACTAACAAAGGATGTAAAGGACCTCTTCAAGGAGAACTACAAACCACTACTCAAGGAAAAAAGAGAGTACACAAACAGATGAAAAAAAATTCCATGATCAAAGTTAGGAAGAACCAGTATCATGAAAATGGCCATACAAACCAAACTAATTTATAGATTCAATACTATCCCCATCAAGCTACCACTGACCTTCTTCACAGAGCAGGAGAAAACCACCTTAAGCTTCATATGGAACCAAAAAAGAGCCCATAGAGCCAAGACAATGCTAAGCAGAAAAAAAGCAAAACAAAGCTGGAGGCATCACCCTACCTGACTTCAAACTATACTACAAGGATACAGTAATCAAAATAGTACAATACCGGCACCAAACCAGTGATATAGACCAATGGAACAGAACAGAGGCCTCGGAAGTAACACAACACATCTAAAACCATCTGATCTTTCACAAACTGGACAAAAACAAGGGATGAGAAAAGATTCCCTGTTAATAAATGGTGTTGGTAAAACTGGGTAGCCATGATCACAAAGCTGAAACTGGACCCCTTCGTTGCACCTTATGTAAAAATTAACTCCAGATGAATAAATATTTAAACAAAAGACCGAACACCATAAAAACCCTAGAATAAAACCTAGGCAATAGCATTCAGAACAAAGGCATACACAAGGACTTCATGACTAAAACACCAAAAGCAATGGCAGCAAAAGCCAAAATAGACAAATGGGACCTAATTAAACCTAAGAGCTTCTGCACAGAAAAAAAAAAAAAATCCTTTAAGTGAACCGGCAACCAACAGAATGGGAAAAAAATGTTTGCAATCTACTGATCTGACAAAGAGATAATATCCAGAACCTACAAAGAACTAAAACAAACTTACAAAAAAGAAAAAAATACCCCATCAAAAAGTTGGCAAAAGATAAACAGACACTTTTCAAAAGAAGACATTTATGCTGCCAACAAATATATGAAAAAAAGCTCATCATCACTGGTCGTTACACAGATACAAATCAAAACCACATGGAAATACCATCTCACACTAACTGGCGATCATTAAAAAATCTGAAGACAACAGATGCTAGAAAGCATGTGGAGAAAAAGAATGCTTGTACATTGTTGGTGGGAGTGTAAATTAGTTCAACTATTATAGAAGACTGTGTGGCAATTCCTCAAGGACCTAGAAATAAAAATATCATTTGAAACAGCAATATCATTACTGGGTATACACCTAAAGGTTTACAAATCATTCTATTATACAGACACATGTACACATATGTACACTGTGACACTGTTTACAATAAAGACATGGAACCAACCCAAAGGCCCATCAATGATATGTACACATATGTACACTGTGACACTGTTTACAATAAAGACATGGAACCAACCCAAATGCCCATCAATGATAGATTGGATAAAGAAAATGTGGCACATATACACCACGAAATACAATGCAGCCAAAAAAAGTATGAGTTCATGTCCTCTTCAGGCACATAGATGAAGCTGGAAATCATCATTCTAAGCAAACTGACACAAGAGCAGGAAAC
Organism: Cebus imitator; assembly: GCF_001604975.1. NCBI lineage: Eukaryota > Metazoa > Chordata > Mammalia > Primates > Cebidae > Cebus > Cebus imitator. The sequence goes on from NW_016107491.1 coordinate 1,570,750, forward strand.
CAAACACTGCATGTTCTCATTCATAAGTGAGTGTTGAACAATGAGAACACACAGAAACAGGAAGGGGAACATCACACACATGGGCCTAGCAGGGGTTTAAAGTTACAGGAGGGATAGCAGGAGATGGGGGGATTGGGGAGGGATATCATTAGGAGAAATACCTAATGTAGATGACGGGATGACCGATGCAGCAAACCACCATGACACATATGTAGTTACATAGCAAACCTGCACATTCGGCATATGTACCCCAGAATTTAAGTAAAATAAATAAACAAATAGTTACTTGGTATACTAGTAAAACATACTCTGAGCAAGAAGCACCAAAAAGAATTTAGAACTTTAGTATTCTTTTAAACTCCACACCCCATGCCCCTTCTAAAAGAATCTATAGTGTATCTTATGATTTCTAAGAGTCTTAGCACTGTTTTGTTATTTGTTATTCCTAAAAAGTAGATGCTAAAATTTCTCTTAGATCCTATTAAATAACCCAGTATCCTACTAACACTTTCCTTTGAATTTTGGGTGAGATACCTAGGTTATTTTCTATTGCTTACACCCCAATTTAGACAATTTCTAAAATAATCCTGTCAATCTCATTAAGGCCAGGCCTTTTCAATGGGAATTAAAGCATAATTATTTTCCTTAATTGCAGTAAATATGCAAGTTGATCTCCTCTTTTTACTCTGCATCAAAGAAAAGTAGTTTATGAACAAACTGCAGATGATCAATCTATCTGAATAATAGCCTATGACAAATACAAGATCATAAATTATATGATGTTAAGAGTGCATTTGAGAACTTGTTAAAAGAACCAAGCAAATAAACATAAGCTGGAAAGATGTTACCTTTAATGCTTTGGATTTCTTGAACTTCTTTGTTTAAAAATATTCCCACTAAATTAGCAAATCTCTCACAAAAGAATGTGTAAATGAAGTAATTTGTAAAGGAAAAAAATATGCTTTGAAAAATTAGAAAGAATTTACTTAGAATTCTAAGGAAACTTTAAAAACTTATGGCTTTTGTTCCTTTACTTATCTGACAATGAGTTCATGGCAAAACTATTTTTCTATAGCTCCCTACACAGGAGAGAACTGCTTATTTTGAGTATGTAGGTGGAAAAAAATCATTTGACAACATTGACAGAACAGCCATTGATTCCATTGTTTATTTTGTTCTTTAAGTACAGAGTTTTATCTTTTTTAGTTCTTTTTAAATATCCTTTTCAGAGGAATACAGAAATAGACACATGAGAGGCACTTATTATAGCAGTAAACTAAAGCTTTCTCACTTCAACTATATTATACAGTTAGTAGAGTTTACCTTTCTATCAACCTGTATCTAAAATATTTGCATTTAAAATACATTGCCTAGGGGAGATGGTAGTCAATGTTATTAATGTAACAATATTATACTGATTCTGATATTTCCTTTGTTTTTTGTTTCAGTATGATGATTCTGATATTTCCTGTGTTTCTTTACTTCTGTGCTGTTTTCTATGTTTCTCAATTCACTCTGTACTTAGAATGCCTAGCACAAAGTAAGGGCTTATGAAACATTTCTTAAGTAATTCAAAATCATCTCCTGAGAAAGGTATTTAATCTTTCATTGTATCTTACAGAGAGACAAAAATATTACAAAACAAAAAATATATGTAAGAAAAAATTATTTGTAATTTATTTGATTTCACTCCATGTTCAAGTTTTAAACCATATTGTACTATATTTAAGTTCTGCAAAGTGGCCATGTTAAGAATTAACAATCATTTTTAAAATGGAATGTCTTTACTGTGACATTAAACATTAATTTTCCTGACCAATATTTAAACTCTAAAAAAAAAAAATATTAAATGTATTTCTACAGTACAACCTGTTCAATCTGTTATAAAAATATTTTATAACATATTTTGATTTTTAATATTACTGCTTTATATGCTTTTTTATTTTCCTTTTGTGGGTTTTATACTGAGTTTCAGAAAATAATTTACACATATTATTACCCAAGAGATGTATTTCCATTGACCAATGAAGAACATTGTTTTGTTTTGCTTCCTAAAAAACATCTATTATTTTCTCTTTTTCACTCCCTGATACTCTACTAGGAAAAAACAATACTGACTCTCAATACTCATGTTCAATTTAGACCAAAATTTGCTATTACATTCATATTTAAACTGTTAAATAATATACAAAATAACTTCCCAACTCCCTACATTCTGAAGTCCACTAGATTTCATAAGGAAGAAATTCAGAAGAAGGACAAAGGAAGGGTCTTTAGATTTGGGAATAAAAGTTATCATAAAAGGGTACATATTCAACTTTTAGATAAGAAAAATAGCACCTATTAATGGTCAAAAATGTTGATTAATTTAAAAATACATATTTTTAAAATATAAAAGTACTTTATTAAACAAAGTGCCTTTAAAAACTCTACAATTCACAAGCAAAAACTACTACTGTACTGTAATTAAATGTATATCACTGAATTCCTAATTGCATTTTTATATAATACTCCATAGTTGAGAAAAGAGAAATCAAGTAAAATAATAAATTTTACTTTAAACGTACTGAGAATTTGGTCACTGTATGACAGTCAGAAAGAACTAATATACTATTTAATTCAGAAACTTTTATTTTAATAATCACTAGTGTTTCTTGAAAGTATATTGTAACAAAAATTTTATAACAAACAAATAAAAATAAAATTTTAACATTCAAAGAGCAGAATTAGATCATGGTTTTTTCATAAATTCTAATAAACCTCTTTTCTTACCCACAAATTGTTGCATGTCTATATTTTTTAATGTTGACTTTAAGTCAATTAGTAAACATAACTATATTCAAAAATCTCTCTAATATGTTCCAAGATGGTCACAAACTAAAATAGTTCCTTTTCTTATAATAATTCAGCTGGATTCAGTTATGCTTTCAGTTTTATTAAGTGTAAGAGCACCAAACATCTTTAATTGGAAAAAATAATTAAAATATGTTCTCAAAGTATAAAACAAAAAGAACTAAGAAACCAAATGCATTTACTTAGAAATAAACAATAGTGCATTATGCTTGGCTTCCACTTCCACTTTAGATTTATTGACCACTTGGAAACAGAAATGAAAGTTACTGACAGCCCAAAGCTGGGAAAATAAAGTCTAGTTACATTATTTACTATTACTTAAAAAAGAAAAAAAAAGAGTAATAAAGGATACAATGCCCTGCACTAAAGCACTAGATGTTCCTCTGGATATTCTGGTTTTCTGATGTAAAAAAGAAAAATAACAGTAACAGATTTAAAAAACAATACCCTTTTGTAAAATTGTTAGGACACTATTATACTTAGTTTATGGAATTTTCAGACTGTGCCTTTGGCTTCTACTACCATTGTAATATTTTTTCTTCTTAGAGACACTACACTAACAATCTTTTACATAATAAGTCCTGAAGATTTCTATCAATTTTTATACTCCTACAACTGAATGTAGCATCTCATACTGACTACTCCTAAATAAATCTTTCACATTACTTTCACTGAGGGATTCCATGACATTGCTTTTTCTTACTTTTTCCTACTGTCATAACACTCCCTTTTAGTGACATATTTTTTGTTTTTTATTTTTTACTTGAAAACATTTTTTTTTTCCTTTCGGACCGAGTCTCAATGTATCGACAGGATGGACTGCATTATTGCGATCTCTGCTCATTGCAACCTCCGCCTCCCAGGTTCAAGCGATTTTCCTTCCTGATCCTTGTGAGTAGCTAGGACTACAATTGCCTGCACCATGCCTGGTTAATTTTTGTATTTTCAGTAGAGACCCGGATTCACCATGTTGGACAGGATAGTCCCGATTTCCTCACCTCGTGATCTGCCCCCAACCCCAGCCACCCAAAGTGCTGGGATTACAGGGGTGAACAACCAAGCCTGACTGCTACCTCAACTTTTAAGCTATGCTCAGTGCCAACCTTACTAAATTTTTCTTAATACACACCATGATGATTTTCAACTACCACACATTCATCAGTGATTTCTGTAACACTATCCAAGAACTACTTTTTTGATCTGGAAACATATGCATAACTGCCTTCTGCATATGTCCACACAATGGTCCCTTAAACACCCAAAATTCAATATGCAAAGAACTGAATTTTAAAAATGATTTACTTACCTTCTTTCCTACATTTAGTTTCTTTTTCTTCATTATTTATTGAGATAACAGCATTTTATTTTATCTATTTGCCGAAACAAGAAATATACATCACTTCCTTTCCTTCATACCCTTCATTTATCGCTCTTAAATGTCTATCATCTACATCCTAAATCTAGAACCTCTCATGGCCCACATTTAAATTACAAGTAACATATTATAGACTTTTATCAACTTGTTCTGCGGCTGTTAACTTGCCTTCCAACTCGCAATTCCACATACTATGCTTCAACCTAAGCATACTGATACCAGTTCAATCCTCCCAAAAAGACAAATCTGATTATTTCTTTTACTTAAAAGCTGAAAAAGTCTAAATTTCAATAAACTTAAAATCCTAAGTAATGCAAACAGGGCTTAAGTGATCATATTCCTTCTACCCACCTTGACACTCTCATTAATTTTTATTACACACAATAACTACACACACACACACACACACAGTCCCGTACGAGACACACATATACACACCCATACTGACCCACATACACAAAAACACATACTATTCTTTTGCCATGTTGAACTATTCGAAGTCTCTTAAAAGTCTCTTCTTTTTTCAAGTTTACATTCTTTTCACTTGCATGAACCACATTTCTACATTTTTCTTATCAAACACACGAGGATCTCTAAAATATAATTTAATATGTCACTGTTTAGGCAATTGAATAAATGCTCTTTTTCATATTCATTATGATCTACATTATACTAATTTGTATTTTATTATAATTAGAGGTTTAGTTTCTTCCCTCTCTAATCTATATTATGGAACAGGAACTCTTCAGCTTAATCTCTGTATCACACAACAAAATGATAGACAGTTACTAAAATTATTAGATCTTCTACAAATATCTAATAACTAGATTGATGAATAAATAATTCTTAAAATCATAAAAGGATATAACTAGTTCTATTATATTTACCTGAGAAGATACTAAAATATTATTTATGGATTTTTTTTATCTCAACTGATATCTAGGCAACTGTCAATAGACAAAAAAGATTTGAAAAATCTGAGAAAATAAGAAAAGTAACAACAAAAATGTGTTTTACCCCTTCAAAATTTAAGAATCACTAAATTGCCAAATATTGATGCATAATATGCCATTATCTAAATCTCAAAAACATCACCCTTCTTTTGTTAATTTTTATTTTTTATTTTGTCAACAGAGTTAGGGGATTTTCAAGAAAATGAGCACAAGTAACCATGGGATTTGTATCTGGGTATCCCAAGAATCACAATAGTGAACAGAGCCCAAACAACTAATATACCATAAATATCATGGTGATGTTTACTATATCTTAGTGGTTACTAAATGCCCACTGAATGTTTCGAGATTTGTTGGTAACGACAATTCTTACTGATTTGCGGCTTTACTCCTCCAAAACTTGGAAAGTAAATGGGCACTTGCTGCAGTTGACAAAGTTGGGTGGTGTATTAAGAGATACTTAAAGCACTTACTTCTTTTATTGCATTTTAAAAAGTTATCTCTAGTGTTGAGAAACATTAAGATTACCCTGCCCATGTGGTTCCCTTCGGGAGAATTTCTTTTATTTTGTAATTAGTGATAAGTGGGTAACAGCTGGCTACTTGGAATATTTTTATGTTATAAGAAAATACAGAACACCAGTTTGTTAATAATAATCACCTGTTAAAAAGAGAATAAATAAATGGATCAGAATCAGCTCCAGGCCTTCACCCTGGAATGCTGTGAGCCTGCCCACCATAGACCCACTCTGGTTGTTCTATCCGGGTGTCTCCCTCTCAATGCACACAGTACCGCCTAGGTGGGGGTCTCAAGACGGACCTGGTACTTGGCACTCAAGTTTGCAAAAATGGCAAATAAAATTACTCAAAGAAGCTTATACAATAAGAATAAATCAGCTTATCATTTAGAGTTCAATTCATAAGATATAGCATACTAATCTTACCTATCGGCAAACAACTTTTTAGAGGAAAACAATTTTAAAAAGAGCATTTACTTAGCACCTTTTAAATAAAGTATATATTTATAAACTTTTTTTACTTCAATAACTGAAAAACTTACAAAAGATGATAAAAATGCAAAACAGTTAAAGGGAAATGTAAAAAATAAATACACACACTATGATAATGTCATTTTCATCTGATTTGTCAAGCAACAGTCCAATAATAAATCATCTGCACACTATAAGTTACTGACTTAGACTAGAAAGTTATCCCACAATACAGAAAATGTGATCAATTTAGTCTTTTTTGGAAAAGTAAATTGATTTTTGCCAGGAGTAATAATATATTTTGAAAAGTAAAATAATATTTTCTGGTCCAACATGACAAGTAAACTACACCAGATTGACATATTCTGAGGACATTGAAAACTCACAGGCAGACATTTAGTTTCTAATCCAAGAAATAAGGAACTTACAAATTGCCACTTTCTCAAGTAAAAAGCTTCACAAACTTTAAAAAAATAATAAAGAAAAAGTAAACAACTCTTCTTAAATCCACAAGAAAACTGAGACAACAGGGCAAACTCTTACACCTAAATGGGAGAAATAGGCAAATAAATACAGAGAATCACAAATTGCTGGAGTAGAAGCCTCTTCAGGAATCAGTGCCAGGTAGAGAATCCCAAACTGTAATTAAACATTGCTGAAGGCAAATTGTGAAACACCTGAAAATCAAAAACTCTAGGCGCACCCACTCTCGCAGGATCTCCCTACTTTTCTTAGTTGTACCTCTAAACCTCAACCAGGTTCTCGCAATAACAATAACAGAAAAATCCACTGATGTTTTCAAAAGGAAAATTTTGCACCTAGTGAACTTGATCCCCTGCAAAACAGTAAAAATTAGGACTTGTTAAACAAGCAGAAATTTATCAACTTTCTTGCCAATGAACCTACCTAGCAAGGCATGTTAAAGTAATGTATACATACATACACACACACACGCACACACACACACACCTCTATGTATATGAATTCTTTTGTGTTTTATTTTGTTGTTTCAGTTTTCATTGAGATTAAACTATATATAGTTATATATAGTTTTATCTAAATAAACTCTCTGTATATAACTTAATATATAGTTTATCTTAATAAAAACTGAAACAAAATAAAATAAAAAACTATCAATTTTTTAAAACTCCTAGAACTAATGAGCAATATAACAAAGTTTCAGCATATACGGTTAATATACAAAAACAAATCATTTTCCAGTATATACTTGCCTTGAACAACACAAGTTTGAAATGCATGGGTAGACTTATTCGTGGATTATTTTTCCTATAAATATATTAGAAAACTTTTTTGAGATTTGCAACAATTGAAACATAACCTGTATAGCCTGGAAATATGGAAAAATTAAGAAAAATTTAGATATGATGTGAATACATAATATATATATGTTATATGTTAAAATTTATTATAATGCTGCACACGCACACCTACAGACCTAGATGATACCATTAGCATTTAAGAGAAATGTAAAAAAATACAAAGATGGAGTGTTAAATCATGACTACATAAAATTAACTGAAGTACATACTCCAATGTTGTCATAATTTTATAAACTCTAATGCTATTGCAATGAGCTCATGTTACAAGTCTCTGCTTTAGATGACATGAATCATATCCTCATGAAAAATTACTGCACAGGGAAAATTTTTATAGCTGAGAATTCTACTACACAAGGGACAAGAAACATAATCTCCTAATCAGATAGTAAAGAGAATCTCAACAAATGCTCATGTTTCTTCCATTTGCAATTTTCCTGTAAAGTGTCTTAGCACTTGTAAAAGGCAGAATTAAGAGGCAGCAATAGAGCTAATTTGGCTGATCAAATAAGAGTACATTTTCCTAACTTCTGAGAAAGAAGGTGGTTCATCCATGAGAGTCCAAATTGATATATGTTCAGAATTTGTCAATATTGTAAAACCCATGAATAAAATGTGTTGAACAGGCTTTCAAATGAAAATAAATAAAAATTTATATTCAACACAGTGAGAATTACTTAATATGAGAAGAATGTGTTAGGAAAATATAATCGCCTGAAGCTTTGGGTTTCAGGGACCTGATTGATTACGAAGATTAAATTTTTTTTCTACAGACATATGTCATAAAATCAATACACAATACATTCAGGGGATATTTTAGTTAATAAACTAGTAGTGTGTGATGATCAACAGTACATGGAAAGGAGGAGTGGTTCATGGGAAAAAAAATTGGCCAATTCAAAAATCTTTTCCTTTACTTTTGTTGTGCTTTTCCTCTAGTAAATTAATTATGGCATGTCCAGAGCTCTAGAAACCTTACTACTTCAAACTATAGAATGCTGACACGCCATGGAGATCACCACAGTCAAAAACAAAAGTGTTTTGATCCTCAGCATTTGACTTTACTGACAATAATAACTTTGTATTTTCTAGCATCACCTTCAGTTACCATGAACTCTCTGGGGTTTCTGACTATTCTAATTCCATATGGATAAATATTTAAGGAATTATAAATAATTAAAAATGGAAAAATGTAAGAGGTGCTTCTTCTCTTGGCTTGTAACCTTACACTTATTAAACCCTTGCTCCACCAAGATTTCCCTCTGCACAAAGGTTACTGTACTCACTCCCAGGCCTCCCAGGGAATAGCTTAGATTCCCTTACAATCCACCCCTACTAACACAGATCTCATATTATTTATCAATTCTTTATTTTATCTTGGAATCAATAAAAAGCATAGAAAATTATTACACCCAAAAACCTAAAATGAGTGTAATTATTTAAATTACATCCAAGGTTATTGTGTACAATTGAAATACATGTTTATTTTCCATTTATTAAACAATTAACACATTATTTACAGACAGGTGTTTTTGTCTTTTTTACTTCCATATTATCTTTCCACATTCTCTGGAACAATTCACCTTCTTCATCCAAATCATAAAACAATATTCAGATTCAGATATCACTAACTCCAATGTTGAAAATGGCTCATTGAATCAAATCTAAATACTCCCGTTACCTGAATTCAACATCACTGCCAAATAACAAGTACCTCCTCACCATCCTATATCATCTTAAAATTCTAGTTATTGATCTTTGCCTCAGTAAGTCAGATTTAGATGATTTGAGATGTATGATATTTTATTGACAATAAATGGGAGATATGTATGTATTAAATATGCACTATGAGTGGATGACAAAATGTATATGTTAATTAATATGATTTATTCCTTCTACATGTATATATATTTCAAAATATAAATTTATGGTATGCAGTTTGTTGTACACCAAAAAAGTATACAATAGTTCTCCTTTATCCACGGTTTTGTTTTCCATGGTTTCAGTTACCTTGGGTCAACCATAGTCCAAAACATAAAATGGAAACTTCAGTAAATAAACAATGTATATGTTTTTAATTACATGACATGTTGAATGTTCATGAAATCTCTTCCCCTCAATGCCAACATTCCCAGGATGCAAATCATTCCTTTGTCTAGCATATCTACGCAGTATATGCTACCTGAACATCGTTACGTAGTACTCTAAATTACTAGTCCTTATATTAAACTAACACTTATTTTATTTAATTCTACTATTTTACTAGTATTCTAATTAATCTCTTCTTTTGCCTGATTTATCATTTAAAATTTGTTGTAGATATATATTTACAGTATTAAAATGCAAGGTATGTATACAGTTCCATACCATCTGAGGTTACAGGTATTTACTATACATCTTGTATTCCCCACAGATAAGAGGGGGACCACTATATAATTTTATATTTCTCAATTTAAATTAAGTTTATTTTTTAAAACACAGTATGCTACTAGCATAAAAACAGAAACAGAAATGAATACAACAAATACAGACCCCAGGAAAAAAAAAAAGTAGACAGTGCAAAACATTTAAAAATAAAATGAAAATATAAATAAGAAAAAAAATGAAATTTTTCTACATGGAAAAAAACAATCTGTCCAAAAGAGGGAAGTATTATTATTGCTTGATTAATTCAGTCTACAGATTTCTATCAATTGCCTACTCTGTGCCAGGTACTGATTTATATGCTAGAGATACACAAAGAACAAGAGACAATCTGTATTTGAAAAGAGTGTTTGTCACTTACAATAATGTTTACACATCCTTGCTGAAGCCAGACTGTCAGATATATCTTACAAAATACAAACCTCAAAGAAGACAGCAATTTCTATTTGAGATGTACATAAATTCGGAAAGTTGCTACCTTGCAGGTTTTAAACTGGGATTCAATTTACATTTGAGAAATTCATTAAATAAATAAAAATATATAAAACTACATACATCCAAAACATTTTCCTAAAATCTATTAATGTCCAGTTTCTATACAGATATTTTCTTCTTGGTAATAAGTAATATTTAAAACTACATGGATCCCAAGCAAAAGAAAGAACCATTAAGATAGAACAAGTTATGAACACATCTATTTTCCCTGTGATAGTGAACTAGCTAAGGCAGAATTCCCTTTGGTAGAGATGCTTCCAAACTTCTTTTAAAACTTGGCTTTCAATATTATGTATCAGTAATGTCTATTGAACAAGTGAAAAATTACCCGAGACAAAATTATTGCAGCCATCTGGATTTCTTCCACGGTAATCCCAAAATAATACACTGTGAAACATAATAAAGGCAGGACGGCTGTCCATCTCAGCATTACATAATAGATATTGTGTGATTCGCAGTTTATGAAAGCATACCACGTAAGAAATCTGATGAATAGTAAGAAAAACATGCAATAACACAAACACACAATGTAATAACACAAACACAAAACTCATAGTATTCTTGATAATTCTATGTTCTAAGTCAAATCTCTATAACATTGAAAATGGGTTAAGAAGAGCTATGTGGATGCATTACCGTTGCTTCCTAATTTACAATATTTATAATTTTCTGTAAGTACAGGTAACCAAATTTGGCTAATTTTGAATTCATTTAAATAAAGGAGACAAAACATTTTTTTCCCAGCTCCATGGCCTTTTCATTAGTAGAGTATGATTATGCTATGCACTGTTTAAGTGGAAGAACCCAGGTCAGGAGGTTTGAACCATCTTACAGCAAACATGGATAGTACCATCTGCCACAAGTTAAATGAATAACGTACTGCAATTTTTAAGAACAAAAACTCTGAATAAGACACCTAGACACAAATGCTACTTTTTCAAATTATTACCTAAGCAATCAAGGATAACTTACCTAATTTTCTTCTTCTTCAGATTATTTATACTTATTTTTTCATTTTTATTGAGGTACAACTGACTAATGTAAATTAAACATATTTAAGGTATATGATGTGGTAATTTGATACACAGGTACATTGTATAATGATTACCACAAAACAATTAACACATACCTCACTACAGATAGTTACCATGGTGTGTCTGTGTCGGGGGAGGGGATAAAGACACTTGGAATCTGCTGTCTTAGAAAAATTTTAATCAAATAACAAGTTATTACTAAGCATATTCATCATGCTAACCTATTTATCTTTAAAATGAAGATAATAATAGGACCTACTTCACAGCATTATAATAAAGATTAATTGACTTTTTCAACACAGAGAATTGGAACAGTGTCTGGTGAATAATAAGTTCTAAATAAAAGTTAGCAAGCAAAAGATACTTAATTGGGTACAAGTAAATAACTGCTTACAGAGCTGTTCTAATAAAAATTTAGTCATTTTCTACAAGAAGAAAAATGGAATATCAATTACTTTAGAAAATATCTTTCATCTTTGAGGATCACACTTTATTTCCCATGTATTTCATTTTGTATTCACTAGATAAACAAAGAATATAATAAATGTTTTCCTAGTGCTATATCTTATTTCATCATTCAAAAATGTCTGAATGGGTCTTAAATTAGCTTAGAAGATATGCTTATAAATGGCAGACATAGAATATAGGCTGTATAGTATATTCCATTTTCACTGAGCAGAGGGAGACCTAGGATGAACTTAAAAAATTCTCAATTGGCCAGACACAAGATTCCAAAGTACAGGGATCAAAGTAGCTCACCCCTGTGATCCCTGTAATTCGAGCAGCGAAGGTTAACTGATCATTTGAGGTCAGGAGTTTGAGACCAGCCTGTTCAACATGTGGAAACCCTGATTCTACGAAATATGCAAAACTTAGCCATAGGTAGTTGTGGGTATCTGTAATCCCAGCTATTCGGGAGGCTATGGCATAAGAATCGCTTCAACTTGGGAGGAAGAGGTTGCAGTGAGCCAAGACTGTGGCACTACACTCCAGCCTGGGTAACAGAGTGAGAACGTTGATAGAAAAGAAAACAGAAGAGAAAAGAGAGAGGAAAGGGCAGAAGAGGAGAGGAGAGGAGGGGAGGGGAGGCGAAGAAGGTCCTGTCCACTTCCTGGGAGTGGACAGGAGGGGAAGGTCCGTTAGGCTGGGGTGTTGGAA
>NW_016107491.1:1583504-1591187 GCF_001604975.1 Cebus imitator
AAGAGAGGGAGGAGAGGGGAGGAGAGAGGAAGGAGAGGGGAAGGGAGGGGAGAGAAGAGGAAAAGAGGGGGGGAGGAGAGGAGAGGAGAGGAACAAAAGAAAGGAAAAGAAAAGACAAGACAAGACACGTATGACATCTGTGAGCTTTGGTTTATCTTCTTACCTTTTTTACCAAATGCCCATCAAAAAAAATTGTCACTCATCATCTAGAAAAACAAAAACAGAGATGAGGTGCAAGCAAGGATTCTAAGACAGCTGTTAGAAGGAAAAATTTTATATGCAGAGTAAAACATCTAAATGAAAAATGAAAGCATGGTTTTAAGTATAAACTGCAAATAAAATATAAAAAAGACAAATGTCCAAAAATAAAACTACTGATTTTTCAATAGAGGTGCCTCCAACAGGAAATCCTCCAAAATAACTACTAATGAGGGTTTATTTATTCTTTAAAGAAACTATATACAGGATAGTATGTTTTGAAAATTCATTAACAAATCAAATATACATTATTGCATTACTTTAACTACTTTAATTTTCCTAATATTTTGTTACAGGTACATTTAAGAGGGTATATAAACACAACTTTTCTGACACAGTAGTAGACTAGAAGTGAATATTGATAAATAATAGTAATGCCTGTCATAACCAAGGCTACCAAGATAAATGCCACAAAAAAAGCATAAATTACCACCAAAATTCACAGTAATACAGAAAGGGATATGAATTATTTTTTTACATATATCCATGGTTTATTATGTCTCAAAGTGGGATTCCTAAAATAACAGCACCGAAATTCACCTTGGATGATTAAGATAAATATATATAAAGGCTCTATCTCAGATTTACTAAATCATGAACTACAGGATTAAAGGATAAGACTCTATTTTTTTTTTTTTAAAAACCATAGAAAATTTTAATATATCCTACAAATAAATAATTATTTCCCAAATTCTCCTTTGTTTCTAAAACAATAGATAGCAACATCCTTTATGTCTGCCATTTATTCTTTTCTCAGAATAAATACAAGCGTAATTTTTTCCTGAAAAGCCTTAGCTATATCTCATATGAAAATAGTTTAAAAGTCTGAATAAACAGCCTGAGCAACAGGGCAATCCCCATCATTATAAATAAATAAATAAAACAAAAAATATATATATTTTTAATTAGCTATCTATGATGGCATGTACTTGTAATCCCATCTGCTATGGAAGCTTAGGTGGGAAGATCACTTGGACCCAGAAGTTCAAAGCTACGGTGAGTTAAATCACTCCACTACACGACAGCCTAAGCAACATAACAAGATCCTGCCTATGAGCAAAAACAAACAAACAAGAACCTCTAAATAAAGATTGTGGATTATAAACCCTCACAAATTCCAAGAACCAACTGTTTTAAAACTCACAGGTATAAAGCTACAAAAAGTTGAAAGGCAAAAAAAATTTTTAAATATAGGGAAAATGGGAGAAGAGTTAAGAATAAAACTTGGTAGTTAGAGAGCAGGTCACTAAGTGAATGCTTTCCAGTCACCAGCTGGAGTGATTTAGCAGAGTCAAATAACAGCAAAGCCAAAAAAATCTGGATCTGACTTTGGCAGTGAGAAAAGACAAGAACAAACTTCCAATGTACTGCAAAGTCTCAATTTTCTGGATTTGTGGCAATAGAGATCTCATCAAGTAGAGCATAAAAAAGAAGAGAGGGAAAGTTGTAGGATTTTTTTAAGTCTACCTATAAAAGACAAAGGGGAACATTTTGGATCGCATAAAAATCGTTGGCTGTCTATGTCTTTAATCCTTCCCCATATAGCCTACTAAAAGAATACAGAACAAAAAAGAATGTATAAAACTACACAAACACATACTCTTCACATAACCAAAGGACACCAAATACCAAAGCTTCAAAATAATCATTCTTTTTAATTAAAAAAAGGAAACAATAAAGTCTAGTGAATGACATCTCACGCTACCAAGAAAGGCCTCTATGATGAAAAAGGTCATTTTGTGAAAAACTGCGGGAACATAAAGAGGTATAGAACTTGCAAGGACTATAACTTTGCTCCAAAACTACGAAGAGAAAGTTTCAGCTTAATGTGAAACATTAGGCTAAATGTGAATACATTAGAAATGTATTCTGGTATGTAAAAGCACTGATAACAGAGAAGATACTTAAACAGCATAGTTTCAATTTTCAGGCTCTTCAAGGTATGGTTTCTGAAAAAGAAAAATGAAAAAAAGAAAGGAAAAGTATACTTTGCAAATTGTAAAGAGGAAGATGTTTTTTCAAAGAATTGGTAATCTGTAGCATAAAAAAAAAAACACCAAAAATTTAGAAGCACACAACTCCTGCTACTATTACAATCAAAAAGTAAAATCAAATAAAAGAACTTCATTTTACTCTACTGAGAGAAAAGACTACCATTAAACTAACAATCTTGTAAATTATTCCAAAACCACTAAACAAACAGGAGAAAAGTAAATAAATTACTGCAAAGACTGCAAAGTTGATACCAAAAAATCAGTCAGGTAATGAGTTTTAGCACACCTCAATGATAGGAACCCAACCCTAAAACAACTGTAAGCAGAAAAAATGTGTAAGACAACTGTTCAAGCTGAGAATAAAATATATTCCTACAAGCACATTGAGAAAACAAATACTGAAATCAAAGCTTAAATAATTAATAATAAGATGGACATAAAACAAAAAGAAATAAAAAGAATATTAATTAAGTTTAGGAAAAATATGAAAAAAAGATAAAATATTTTTAGAAATGCAGATTTAGTTAAAAGACATCCATAGGACAGGTATTAGATAAAAGCATTAAAAAAGAAAGCCAGAAGAAAAAAAAATTGAAGAACAAGAAAGAATGCATGGATATAACTGAAGTCCCTTAAAGGAAAAAAAAAATGGCAAACCAACATAAACACATCTTTAAAACTAAATTTCAGTAAGATGTTCAGAAATGAAAAAAAAAAAAAAAAAAACATTTGCCCCACCAGCTACATAAGAAAATAGACTAATCACAGATAAAACCTTGTAAAACTATTAGACTTCAAATGATAAAGACCAAACTTTCTCACATCCTCTAAGCCAAAGATCAAGTTTCTTAAGAAAAAAAATGGTTTGACTAATAATAAGTCTTGTCAAACACAACTACAGCAAGGCAAAAATGAAACAACATTTTAAAAAATGCTCAGTGAAAGGAAGTATGACCCAAGGATATTATATCATACAAGTTGATTATCAAATATTAAACATAATAAAAGCTTTAAAATTCTATACTCATGAACTTTTGTTAAGGAATTTCCTAGAGAATGAGTTTCTTCTAAAATTGATAAATGGAAACAATTTTTCTCAAAAACATACATAAAGAAAGCATCACCCAAGTATGTTGTGTGAAAAATAAACCGAATGTAATAAAAGTGGAGGAGAAGAAATAAAATAAGTTCCTTGATTGATATACACGCAATAGTTGGAAATAAAGAGACACCATTAAAAATAGATACACCTAATAAACATTATATAACAGGGAACTAAAGTCATTATTAAAAGATGACATATAAAAGTAAGCACTAGAACAAAAATAAAAGCCTTCCTAAATGTAAAAGCAACTAAAAAAAATGTAAAGAGCAAAAAATATACATCTTGTAGAAAAAAAATGACAGTAATATAAAATCTATACAATGATAAAATGAGAGTTGGGAACAAACATATGAGTAGCATAATTAAAATGAACAGTTTAGTTAATCTATTAAAAGAAAAATGATTTAAATTTGGTGCAAAAAGGTAGACTCAACTGTAAGCTGCATATGAGAGACCGACACAAAATAAAGGCTAAAAATAAAAAGATAGAACAAGATTGTACCAGGTGAATAGAAACAGTAAGAATAATGATCCAGGTGTCAAAGTACAACTTACAACTAAATGTGACAATGGAGATACTTTTTAATGCTAAACACCATGATTCAAAATAAAGACATAATAGTTACAAAAAATATTGTAAATATCACAGAAAATATCTCTCTGGAATTAACCAAAAAAGCTACAAGAGATGGAGGAAGACATGAATAGAAATAAGTTAATAAACTTAAACAGGACACTCATGGTACAAAACAGACCAAGTGGCAGAAAAGTAGGTAAGGATATTGCAAGTCTAACCACTAACCACTAAAAAAATATTTATTAGTATTTCTCAACTATTTGAGAACTTCTAATTATACTAAGTAACTCTTTTGAAAAGGTAAATAAAAAGTAAAATTAAAGAATTTTAAAATTAATGATAATGAAAACACTACCTACACAGATAGGTTTTGAGAAGCAGTCACTATTATTAAGATAATTAAAGACATGCTATAGTTAACAGAATGCAAATAAAGAAATTAATTTTTGTGTCAAATCTAGAGACAACAAAGTTATGCAAAAGGAAACATAAGGAAATTATAAAGATAAATTGAAATTAATGAGATACAGAATAGGAAAATACTAAACCTAATTCAACAAAATACTAATTTGCCAAATTTATAAATTTATTTATGAATTAACAAATTGAAAACATCAGCTTATTTGATTCAGAAAAAACGGAAAATACAAACATACAAAATTACAGAAAAACATCTCAAGATGTTTTATGAAAGTTATTTTCAGACTTCGATACAAATATCTTTGAAAATCTACATGATATGTCCAATATTCAGACTGCATACCACGTAGAAAGCCTAAACACAACAATTAATGTAGATTAAAGAGGAATATCCCTCCCTGCAAACGCACACACACACACACATACACATACACCACAAAACACAGAAAGTTTCATTGTGGAACTCCTCCATCCTTTCCAAAAAAGGATAATCAAATGTTCCATAAGTTGTTTCATAACACAGAAAATGCACGAATATGTCCCAATTATTTTTAACCAAGCAAATATGACACTGATATATAAAGCTAACATAGTACAACAAGAAAACTGAAGCATAGATCAATATTACTTATGAATGTCAATGCAAAAGTATAAAATAAAATATTAGCAAATGGAATACAACACTGCCTTGAGAAAATAACACTGCATTACCAAGTGGGATATTCCCAAGGAATGAAAAGTTCATCCACTATTAGTAAATCCAGTAATATGAGTAGATCTAAGGAGAAATAATTGTATTATTGTTTTTACAAATACTAAAGAAACCATTGAAATGCTACCTGATTTATTTTCTAAAAATTCTCAAGAAAATAGGAATTGATGTTTTCTTAAAATGACAAAATACGGGTATAACTTTATACTGTACTTAGCATCTTACTCATGACATACTAAGTTCTTCTAAGGTCAGGAACAAGGCAGGGCACAATCTGTAACACTGTACTCAATACAACACTGCAAAAAATATAGATTTATAACTTAATACCAAAGTTAGCATCATCCTAATGATAGATTAAATTCATCTAAAATAAGGAACAAGGCAAGACACTATCTATAATACTGTAAAAGAGGTATTAAATTAATTTAAGACAGGAATTGGTAAATAAGAAGATATTATAGAATATCTGGAAAATCAAGAAAATTAATAATAAAACAAGCTCGAACAAAAAAAGATTTTGATAAGGAAGTAAGATAAAGTAATACAGAGAAATCAGAAGTATTCACGTATGTAAACAATAATTATTTAAATTGCATTAAAGCAGAAAAAATTCCAAATGGCAACAAGATTAAACTTTAACAAGTAAACATAACAAGAAGTGTATGAAACTATCTTAGAAAAATTTAGACAACTCCTAAAAAACAAAAAGTGAATTTGCTTACAAACATACCCACTGTTCTTAAGTGAAATGACTCAATAACATAAAGATGTAACTTATCTGTAAGTTGATACATAATAAATGTAAGAATAGTCAGGAAAATACTAAACAAGAAAACCAGTAAGTGTTTCTAATCCAACAAGTTATTAAAACATACAATGAAGTCTCTATAATATGAGGAACATGGTTCTAAAATGAATAGACAAACAGACCAGTATAATATAATAGAAATCCCATGAATAGACTCAAGTATACTTGATATAAGACATTTGTCCATGAGTCTCTCACATTTCTCTATGCCTTCTGTTTCAGTCTATCGTTCATGATAGGATGTTTCAGACTATCTTTAAAGGATATTTACATAGTAAATACCCTTGGAAGACAGAAATAATGTCTCCCTCCAGGACAGAGAACAGATTTCCTGACCAGTAAAATAAAGAAAATGTCTCATAGATTAATGAATGCATTTGAACACAATGATGGATATTTACACTTCTGATAGTGTTCGGGATGAGTGAATAAAAGATACATAAACAATTAAAACAAAATACAAACCAATTATTATTTTGAGGAAACAGTAAGCTGCACAAGAAAGGAAATGTCTTTTACTAGATAGCGTATATGTAAATAATATTTATAAATGCATAATTTATACATGAAAAGTACTGACTTAAACAGAGCAGTTTATTATTTAAACAATGTGTATTATTTTGATTAAGATTTTAAACATAATAGCAGTTCACTTCTGAGAAATTTAGTACATAATTACAACCATCAGTGTTTTCAGGAAAGCAAACAGCTCCTTATATGAATATTTTTTGACACTGAACACAAGGGATAAAATTATTATTAAAAATGGAATCTACAGATTTTATGTGACCTTCGTTCACATTCACAGTTACTAATAGTATGAATGAGTATGATCATTTGCTATGATTGAGTATAGTGTTTTACTTTTCTCATTAATTATATACTTATGAATATAAGGACATCATCCTAGCAATAACTGCTTTATTATTAATAAAAGCAAAAAATACAAATAAAGAAAAGAGTCTCAAGGTAAAGCTATAGGGAACAGATAATTTAATATAGCTTTCTCAATGAATCTCTACAGAATCCCTTAAAAAATAAGGACTACACAAATGACAAATTTCATAAAATAGGCTTCAATGTGATACTTTTAAGAGATTTTTTATATTATTTTACCTTAGAGATAAAAAAATATACTAACTGAAAAAAAATCCTCCCCCAAAGTACCATATTTCCAGTAGATCCTCTTTAATATATTTATATATACTAGAATATTAAATATTTTATTCATACTCAATGAGGAACTTTACTAAATAAATAATTTCTCTTCCACTTCATTACTTCGAATAATCTCCCTTAAGCTTCATTAGGCTTAAAGAAATTTTAAGTTACAATTTTTTAAGTAATAAACACTTTTATCCTTATATACCAGGATGACAGTTTTCAAAACGTTTTTCAAATAATACACCACATATACAGTGCATATCAAAATAAATTACTGAGCAGTCATAGAAGTTGATGGCCATTAAAAAATAGAATTGCTATACAGACCCATAGCTGTTCATTATTGATCCAACCTACATACGTCTGTTTGTATGACGTATATACATACATCTGTTTGTATGATGTATACCCATATATCTGTTTATGCAGGACAATTCTAGTTTCTGCCTCTTGTCGAGGCATAGTTAATAATACACACTTTCATTCTCAAAGTGGCTTCCAATACCTGACAAATTATATCATGACCCTAACTTATATATACATTGACATAAATGATTCCTTTAGAATATCAACTACCATAACTGTCTTTTCACTGAGAACGTGATAGCATGTATTTCCATTGTAGCTTCCTACAGCATACCA
>NW_016107491.1:1591672-1625828 GCF_001604975.1 Cebus imitator
TTTTGTATTTTTAGTAGAGATGGGGTTTCACCATGCTGACCAGGATGGTATCGATCTCTTGACCTCGTGATCCACCCGCTTCGGCCTCCCACAGTGCTGGGATTACAGGCTTGAGCCACCGCGCCCAGCCGGGCAATTTTATTTTTAAGCGGGCAAGCCTCTCCGGGATCCGAGAAGATTGTGTAACAAATACAATGCACCTTCAAACAGCTGAAAGTGGTGTAAAGACCCAGAGAAGGCATCATAGGCAAGGAAAAATTACAGCTAGAGTTCGAAGTGTACACACTGTACCAAGTAACTGCAGGGCAGTAGTAAGAGGAAAGGCTGGCTACCTCCTAAAAGGCCTCACGGGGTGGTATGCTCTACCTTACTGGATTTACCATAGCCCATGAATTGGCATGTGGTTTTTCATGCTTAATAACCTGATTTTGTCAGCATTCCAAAAGAAAATTCACTTCTCAAAAACTAGCTCATATTGTCCAAGCTCCTGAGGTAGATAAATAAAACCAGAATCTGACTTCATTTAAATATGAAAATTGTTACAGGAATTAAAATGTTCAAGCTCATATGAGCAACACATTGTGTCCTTGCAGGCATACACAGGGAAAGACAAACAATAATCAGACGATTGCTTAATAAATGTCTAAACAAAACAAGTTAAATGATGCCAGTGTTTAATGGTATTAGGGTCAGACAGTTGATGAATTCATCTTAAAATAGGGATAAGCTTGCCAACGGAGTCAGTGTGCTCACATTCTGTTGGCTAAATGTCCTTCTCTCCTGGGTAGTGCTTAGATAAAAACTGCCAAATTTGCCCTCATGATTCTTTTTTAATGGCTCCCATGACTAACCAGCGTGCATCAAATTTCAACATTCTTTCTTTAGATATTTTAATTCTTTATATCATATTGCACTCAAATTATATAGCCAGTACAGTCTTGTTTCTTTTCTAATTTTCAAATTGAAGTGAAGTTGAACATTTTAAAAATATTTAAGCATATTATAATTCATAAAAGTTGAAAATTCCTTTAACCCATTCAAAACTCCACTATCCTCAGAAATGCAAACAAATCTACATACAAACATACATATTCAGATGTATAAGAAATTCTTCGTTGGTTTCTTGCTTTAAAGTAAGTTAAATAAAACTGTCAACTCTATGCTGCCAGCATATGTAATCCTAGTCAATGATGATCACTTCTATCCCCAGGACGTGACAACCTTTGGTCTCTACTACCATAGCCATTTTTCATCGTTGTTCCCCTCCAAAGGGTGTGACATCTTCAGGAATCATAAAGGAAGTGCATTATATATTCACAGAACCTTGCAAATTCCATTTCGCAAGGAATTTCAGCCCACTAACTTTATCTCTTTTCACTTCCCAATACCTTTATAATTTTCCTCACCTCCTCGCATTCCTAACTTGGATTCCATAATTGACTATTTTAACCATTCTTTGTAGTTAAAACTTGTGCTTTTTAACTCACTTCTCCTACCTCCATTCCATCTCATGTGGAAAAAATATCAATTCTAAAAAGCCACTTATTCTACTCCTGTGCCTGTGTAACTTTGTGTACATGAAGAAAAACACAGAAAATTCTACTAGCCATTTTAAATTTATTATAACAAAACTCACCAGTTCCGTTACACCTGCTCGCTGATTGTATACATTTCTTTGGTTGATTCATATTTCATTCCTACAAACTGAGTTTTTCACACATTTCTCCTGGAAATGTCAAAACTCTACGCTACTTCCTAACTCTTAGCAGATCACCTTCCTTTTAATTCACTTGGAAAATATAAAAATCTACAACCATCTGCTCTTTGACAAACCTGAAAAAAACAAGCAATGGGAAAGTATTCCCTATTTAATAAATGGTGTTAGGAAATCTGACTCACCATATGCAGAAAGCTGAAACTGGATCCCTTCTTTATACCATATACAAAAATTAACTCCAAATGGATTTAAGATTCAAACATAAGACCTAATACCATAAAAACCCTAGAAGAAAACCTAAGCAATACCATTAGGCATGGAAAAGGGCTTCATGACCAAAGCACAAAAAGCAACGGCAACAAAAGTCAAAATAGACAAATGGGATCTAATTACACTTAAGAGCTTCTGCACGGCAAAAGAACCTATAATTGGAGTGAACTGGCAACCAACACAGTAGGAAAAGATTTTTTTGCAGTCTACCCATCTGACAAACGGCTAATATCTAGAATCTCCAGAGAAATTAACACATTTATAAGAAAAAACAACCCTATGAAAACCTGGGCAAAGTATAAGAACAGACAATTCACAAAAGAAAATATTTATTTAGCCAACGAAAATATGAATAAAAGCTAATCATCACTGGTCATTAGAGAAATGCAAATCAAATCCACATTAATGTACCATCTCACGCCAGTTAGAATAGTGATCATTAAAAAATCAGGAAACAACAGATGCTGGAGAGGATGTGGGGAAATAGGAACGTGTTTTACACTGTTGGTGGTTGTGTAAATTAGTTCAACCACTGTGGAAGACAGTATGGCGATTTCTCAGGATCTAGAACTAGAAATACCATTTGACCCAGCAATCCCATTGCTTGGTATATACCCAAATGATTATAAATCATTCTGTTATAAAGATGCATGCACACGTATGTTTATTGTTGCACTATTCAAAATAGCAAAGACTTGGATCCAACCCAAATGCCAATTAATGATAGACAGGATAAAGAAAATGTGGCATATATATATCATGGAATATTATGTACCTATGAAAAAGGATGAGTTCATGTCCTTTAGAGGGACATGAATAAAACTGGAAATCATCATTCTCAACAAACTGACACAAGAAAACAAAACACTGCATGTTCATGTTCACAAGTAGGGGTTAAACAAAGAGAACACATGGACACAGGGAGGGGAACATCACATACCAGCTTTAGTAAGGGGTTGAGGGGCTAGGGAAGGAATAGGACAGGGAGGGGGATAGTGCAGGGATAGCATTAGTGGAAATACCTAATGTAGATGACGAGGTAATGGATTCACCAAACCACCATAGCACATTTATACCTATGTAATAAACCCACATGCTCTGCCTATGTGCCCAAGAACTTAAAAGAAAATATAAAAATTTCAGA
The DNA here is from genome assembly GCF_001604975.1 of Cebus imitator. NCBI lineage: Eukaryota > Metazoa > Chordata > Mammalia > Primates > Cebidae > Cebus > Cebus imitator. The sequence goes on from NW_016107491.1 coordinate 1,594,804, forward strand.
AAACAAATTATATCTTTCACTATTAAATCTACCAAAGTTATAATTCTTTATCCTCAAACTATACTTTTTATATTATTTTTATTCACTTACCAAAGTGGATAAAAACACTTATCCTATCGCTGTCCTAGCTCAGTATTTTCTCTTCTTCCTCTTCCAATCCAAAACACTTTGCCTTCCCATCTTTTGCATCATCATCTTTTTTCCTTGCTGTGGATCATTCCCATCAAAAAAAAAAAAAAAAAAAAAAATCCCCCATTTCTTTCCTCTCATTGTCAGAACAAAACATACATTTTAAACCCATACTATTCTCACTTCTTTTATTAGCTGTAACTTCCAATGAAACAGCTCTGTTCCTCAAAGTTCTACAATTATCCAACAATCAATCTCAGTTGTCATCTAACTTGACTTCTGGATATCATTGTCAGCATTGCTTGTGATCATCTGCTTTCTGTTAGCTTAAACTGACTCTCTTTCTTAGCTGAGAGCTATTCAGGCTTCTTGTTAACTTCTTGAGCCAGACAGACTCCATCTTAGCTTCTTCATTTTAGTTATTCCCCGTCCCCCAATTCAGTACGTAACTGTAGTATGCAGCTGGGACAGGATGACACCAGGAACATCCAGGAGTGCATTTGCTGATAAGAGGCTGAGTTACGTGGTGCCAGCAGAGCCTGGGAATGCAGGTGCTGTCAAGTACCCAGAGCCCCCATATCTATAAGTTGTGTCTTTTCATGACAGCTCTAGCCCTTGCACCTGGTACTGTTTTATTTCTCATGGAATCGTTTATCTTTTAACATTTGCTTACTCTGCTTCTGTGAAAAAACTGCGTCAGCTAGATTCCACCCCTCCCTTTTCAAACTAGGGTATAAGAAACCCCCAACTCTTTCTTCGGGGCTGAGAGAACTTTGGACGTTAGCCACCTCTCAGTAGCCAGCTAAAATAAAGGACTCATAATTCAGTCTCAGAGTGTGGTGCATTCCTTAACTCGCTCGGGTATAACATGATAATTCCATTCTTTTCTAAACAAGTTTCAACTATTACTTTCATGACACTCTTGCTCTACTTGACAGTCAGTACCAGTTATTTCCCATGTCAAGCTATTTTACCAGATCCTCCTACTCTTTCTAATCCCTATATATTGCTGCAGAACTTACTACCCAAGCCTCTTGTTTTGTCATCCTTTACAAATACTATCTGCATAAAATCACATTTTTTGAATCAAACATCGGAATTCCTAATTTTTTTATATCCAGCCTTATTCTTTGTACTAAATTCTATACTTCTATGTAACTAGAATTTTCTGCTAAGCATCTTCACTTTGATATATAAAGGAATCTCAAATAAAATATTGAATACTGAGTTTTTGTCATGCAAACCCATTACACACCCAAAGTACTTCATCTCATCACATCTCATTAAATAACAACACAATTTATCTAGATTTAGGCCCAGAACTGTACGGATTATCTTTGATTCTTTTTTTCACACCAAGCATGATCCAAAAGGAAACCATATCACTTTTATTTTAATATATATATAAAGAACCACTCTGAAAAATATATCAAGAAACAATTATTTTTTTTGCCTAAACAAGAAACACTAAAAATTTATCAGACATACCAGGCCAGGCTTGTTTCCAGTTTAGGTCCTTTAGTTATTGATTTTTCCTGGGAGACAAGGTTCTTTCTACCTGCATATTTCTATAGTTCACTTATGTATTTCATTGAACCTCTTAGTCTAACATTACCACCTTAGCCAAAAGTTCCAAGACAACCCTGTCCATTATAGCAAGCCTTGCCATTCTGGAGTGACAGATGGTTTCCACACATAGATGCAATAATTCCTCCTAAGGAATATGCCCCTTATTGACATGATTTTGCCACTTTTCCGATTAACAGTTAAGAGACATATTCCCTCCCTGTAAATCTAAGCTGACCTTATAATACCGTTTGACCAATACTATAATAAAAGTTACGCTATATGACTTCAGGACTTGAATCTTAGGAGTTTTTGTTTTATCTCTCGGGAAGGCTAGCTGCCAAATAAAGAAGCTCAGGCTAGAATAACAAATGATGAAATACAATATGAAGAGAGAACCCACATTAAGGACAACTATCCATCATTCAGGGCTAAGGCCCCAAACATGTGTATGAAATTGTCATCTTGGACATCGTTCTGCCCATAACAGAGTTTCCTTGCTGAGTGTGGTCCTATATGCAATATCAGACAACATCTTACAAGTTTTTATCTGGCTTTATTTCAGATTTAAAGTCTAAATAACTAGTCACTCAGTTTTCAAATAATTAAAACAATTTCAAAAAGGCCTTTGTTTCGTAGTTTAGGTCCTTTTACTTACACTATTGTACATAAAGTGTGTACCGCAGGATAAGAGAGATAAATCCTTTTCTTTCAGCTGAGAAAACACAATGCAATAAAAACTGTCACTCAATTCTATATCTTGGCATCACAGAAATAGAGATTTGTGACAAATATAATACGAAAGTATTCAAAATACTAAAGGATGACAGATAAAATGGAAAAAAGAACTCTAAATAGCAGACTTTTAAAACTATTTTATATTATTTAAAATAAGATCTACATTTCATCAACTAAAAAGCCAACAAATTATATTTTTTAAAATATCAGAATGACTGCCCATATCTTTACAATATTGTAGATTTTGTCTTCACTTTTCTTAAATATAAATATAGCCATAATTATGTCCTGTTAATTCTAGAATTTTTTAAATCTCTATTGTTAACATTATTTAATGCAAAACTCATCTGAAAGCTAGTGAAATACTTTGTGTATTCATTCCATAAAATCTCGCTTCAACTATTAAGCCTATTTTAGAACTATAATTGTAGGTTGACACTATAATTTCATGAATCCATTCATCTTATGAATATTTTCCCAAGACTTTTTATGATAAAAAATTTTTTAAACTCCTTAAAAACCATATTAGTTTGGAATGAGACTTTTTCTCCTGCTATTTTTTCTTAATGTGAAATCTTTGCTACTATGTTGACAAGCTATACTGTATATCTCCTGAAGCAGACACTAACAGAGGTGGACCTTAACATGCAGAATGTATATTACGAAGAGTTTTGGAAACAAAACTTGTGTGGATATGGGAAGAGTCATAGCAAGAAAGAGCAAAAGAATAGGTTGAACTGCAATACAATCCCAAATACAGCTTCACCTGACTCATATGGAGCTCTGGAACTATAAAGAGACTTCACAATAGCCTTGTGTTGGGGCAGGAAAGAAACTTTTATATTCATGCATCCATTTGTCATGCATCCATTTGTCATTAGATGTGGACCACGGCAGTCATGGGCTCATTCTCACATATCCTTTGACATAACATGGATCTTCTGGATGGACATAATGTTGTTAGAAGCTCATGCTGGTGTGTCAAACAATCTGAGGCCCTACAAAGAGGAAATGCAAACCCATGGCTGAAATACATTTCTACTATTTTAAGTTATTACTGGCCTTTAGATGAATGAAAAGGTGCAATGTTTTCTACCTGACGCAATTAGCCAGTTAGTATGCTCAGAGGATGATGCCATAATCAAGAACATAGTCTTGTCCTCTGTTAGTGACAGGGTGTTTATTTTGTGGCAATAGGAGGAAGACAGTCTCAATATGTTAGGGCCCCTACTACTGGATTCATATATAGCTTCTATTGCTACCACTCTGCTGCTTCACACACAAGCTAGCACTCGAGTGCCTATGAGGCTTATACCAGGATGGCTGGTGATAAAGTTTGTTGATATCCAAATCTTTTTGTCTATTTTGTTGGTTAGGGTTTCCTACATTGTAGATGCTTTCTTATTGGCATTAATAATTCATTGATGATTTTCAAACTATATACCTACTCCCATTTATACAACCAAATATCTTTATCCCAAATTTCAGTCTTCAGTTTTCGAAATATTCTCCCTCCAGGCTCCTGAACAATTGGCTAAGTCATTTGCCACTGTTGATAAGTCTATACAAACCTAATCTCAGGCCATATATTCTATCACAAAAAGGAGATAATCAGGTGTACCACCTGAACTTCTTAACTTTGAAAGGATTTTCCCTAATCATTTTCTCTTAAGACCTTTCACTACGACCATAATAAACATGCTATCCATTTCCTGCTTACATGAATCTACCAATCCAATCTATCTGGGTCAAGAGACTTCTAAGATGTTCTCAATTATCCCTTCCTCCTGTTACTTGTACTCTTGTGTAAATCCCTTGAAATTAGTATCACACTAATCAGTGATTTCCTTTTAATTAATAGAATATGTCAAAGGTGATATAATAAAAACACACCTCTATGATGGGATTCAAAACACAATACATTTTATCTTGCTAGCCAACACTCTTTTCCTGGTTGTGATTGAAGGAAATACCCATGTTGGAGAAGATCATATAGCAAAGAACTGAGATTATCCCTCAGCAAATATCCAGAAAAGAACTGAGGCTGTCAGTTCAATAAACCTCAAAGAACTAAATCCTACCAAAACTACATAAATGAGCTTGGAAACGGATCATTTTGCAATCAAACATTCAGATCATACTCTAGTCTTGGACAGTGCCCTGTAGCCTCATCAAAGGCTATCAAAGAGAAGACTCGCCTAAGTAAACCATGCACAGATTCCCAAACCATAGACGTTATGAAAATAATATATTTGTAATCTTTAAGCTGCAAAACTTTGGGGTAAATTTGTAATGCATGAATACATTACTAATACACTATCCATAAAACAGATAAAGGGATTGCTTATAAAATATGTAAAAGCAGAAGTTATAATTTTCATAGGAGAGTACACAATTTAACAGGGAACTTTTAATTGTAGACTGGGGAGTTTTCTCTATATTTAGTAGAAAATAGGGAGCCACTGAAGCTTTTGTTGTCTGGGGAGTGGTGGGATTTTTTTCCCCATCTGGTTTAAAATAATCTGGCTTCAACATATTGAAAGGATAAAGTGAGAACATGTTAGCATGGAATCATGCTTTTGCAGACAAGGGAAAATGAAGCTATGAGCCAAGGTACACCAATGAGAATGAAAGAAGAAACTAAAATAATATAGTGGAAGAGATTATCTCAATATTCAATTGTCAGTATTACATATGAGAAATTCAGGACAAAAAGTAGCTTGCCTGAGAAGCATTAACACCAGGAAATTGCTTGTTCTCTTACAAAATGAAGAAAGAGTTATCTCTTCAATATTGCTTGACTTTGAAGAACTAACAGAATATAGAAGAAAGAAGACATTTCATCCAGAAGTTAGTACTGTGGATCTAAAACCTGAGAGATAAACTGGATTTAATGACATTTATCTGGTAAATATCAATACAATTAAAAAGGAAAAATTTGAATAAAGGAAATAACTTTGAGGATTAATCTGCATGGAAAAGCAAAAGATGACATGTCAAACAGGGAATATTTAAAGAAAACAGGGAGGATTTCATACATGCAGGCCAAAGGGAAAGGGAGTGTCAAGAAGTGGACCTAAAACTTAGAAGTACTGAAAAAAGTTAATTCACCCTAGAATCTGAGGAATTACAAAGATAATTACAAAGGGCAGTAAGGAGAGTAACTGCATTGCAAAAGTTTAAGGGTCAGTAGGAAGTGAAAGCTAGTGATAGCAGATTTATATTTTCCTTCAAAGAGTAGTTTAATGTTGGTAACAGATCAGGAAAGAGAGCATAGGATGTGGGTCAGATAGGCAAAGGGAAGAGGAGCTTTGAAGCCAGGAGATAGTAAGTTGCACCATCTCTTCTCAGATGGCTTCCACTTGAAATCTATATATCACAAGAGATTGTTAAGGTAAGGTTGCTGTAGAACATTTAGAATGTTTGTGGTGGTAAGAATCTGGCTACATGAAAATAACATTTAAATATATATGACTTACTCAGTTATATGTACATGTCTACAGTCTCACTCTTAGATGATTACATGCTCAGAGTCCAAAAATATTAAAAAATATTTATGTATTTCGTCCAAGCTCCAGTTTGCTCAGCCAAAGTTCACAATCAATGGACAATGTACACATAACAATCTTCACTTTTGTTATTTCTGTACTTCAGGCATATTATATTAATTGTGTTTCCTGGCTCAGACCATGCCTCTATCCCTTTGCTTAAGCGGCTCCTTCTAGCTGAAGTGACCTGCCCCCATGTCATGTCTTAGCTCAAGTATTACATGATTTATAAAGTCTCTCTGCCACCTATTTCACAAATACTATATAGTTTACCATGTTCTTCATTACATTATACCTGGCAGTTCCATAATGAATATAGAAACTGTTAGAAGAATACACTATTTTCCAAAGTATTGTATTCTACGAAAAGTATAATAAAGACAAATGTGTAAAAGTCAAACACATGACTGATAAAAAATAGAGAAGGAAACATTCTCAAATAAATAATATGTAAGTACTTTTAATTATTTCTTTTGAAGTAAGAATTTCCATATTCCAGAAGACATTATCATCTCTGTTGCATACCTAAAATAAAATTAATTGATCAATTAAGTCTTCCAGCATTTCATGGATGGAATATCATGATAGCATCCTACTTTTTCTCACCAGTTTTCCCAATTTCAATGTATTTTACTAAGAAACTATCTTGCTATAAAATAATAGGGGTCATGTCACTTTCCTATTGAAAACTTCCCATTCACGAATAGTAGGGTATTTGAAACAATTTGATTTTGGGACTTCAATTCTATAATTATTCCAACCACCTTGTTCTCATGCCATGGACTCAGAAGCTTCTTATTGTAACCAATGTATGCCTTCACATTCCCTCAAATATCCTGAAAAATCTATTTAGGTTTCATAATCTAGAAAATTATTACTCATAATTAAGACCTAGTTCACATCACTGGCTCAGGGTATTCTTTTCTAAGGCAAAAATCAGTTGCTCCATCCTTTGTTTTCCTTACACAATGTAGCTTTCACTCTTAAAGAACACTTCCCTATTTAACTAAGTGACCAATAAATGTATATAATAATTGATCCACAGGTTTTCATATTGCTATGAATTACAGAAAAAACAAGTTTATTACACTGATTTTATTCAATTTGCTAAACTAATATATATTGAACCCTAACCTTTGTCACCAGCATTAAATTAAAGTCAGAATATACTCTGGTAAATTCCAAATATATTGTCTTTAAATGTAGAGTTTAGCATAGTCTGTAAATAAATAAACTAAAAATCTGCATAATATGATAAATTGATTTTAAATGTTATGTAGGTAAAAGTGAAAAAGGATTTACACTAGTCTAGATAATTATAGAAAGCAGAAACTGGACCCCTTCCTGAACCTTACACTAAAATTAAGTCCAGATGGATTAAAGATCTAAACATAAGAGCTAACACCATAAAAACCCTAGAAGAAAACCTAGGCAAATCCATTCAGGACATAGGCATAGGCAAAGACTTCACAGCTTAAACACCAAAAGCAATGACAACAAAAGCCAAAATAGACAAATCGGATCTTATTAAACTCCAGAGCTTCTGTAAAGCAAAGGAAACAGTCATTAGAGTGAACCGCCAACCAACAGAATGGGAAAAAATTTTTGCAATCTACCCATCTGACAAAGGGCTAACATCGAGAATCTACAAAGAACAAAAACAGATTTACAAAAAACAAACAAACAAACCCATCCAAAAGTGGGCAAAGGGTATGAACAGACACTTTACAAAAGAAGATATCGATGAGGCCAACAAGCATATGAAAAAAATGCTCATCATCACTGGTCATTAGAGAAATGCAAATCAAAACCACATTGAGATACCATCTCACTCCAGTTAGAATGGCAATCATTAAAAAATCTAGGGACAACAGATGCTGGAGAGGATGTGGAGAAATAGGAATACTTTTACACTGTTGGTGGGAGTGCAAATTAGTGCAACCATTGTGGAAGACAGTGTGGCGATTCCTCAAGGACCTAGAAACAGAAATACCATTTGACCCAGCAATCCCACTACTGGGTATATACCCAAAGAATTATAAATTGTTCTATTATAAAGACACATGCACAAGCATGTTTATTACAGCACTGTTTACAATAGCAAAGACCTGGAACCAACCCAAATGTCCATCATCAATAGACTGGATAAAGAAAATGTGGCTCATATACACCATGGAATATTATGCAGCCATAAAACACAATGAGTTTGTGTCCTTCATAGGGACATGGATGAATCTGGAAACCATCATTCTCAGCAAACTGACACAAGAGCAGAAAACCAAACACTATATGTTATCACTCATAGGCAAGTGTTGAACAATTAGAACACGTGGACACTGGGAGGGGACCATTACACACTGCAGTCAGTAGGGGGTGGCAAGGGGAGGGACAGCAGGGGTGGGGAGGGTGGGGAGGGATAACGAGGGGAGAAATACCAGATATAGGTGATGGGGGGATGAAGGCAGCAAACCATCTTGCCATGTATGTACCTACGCAAAAATCCCGCATGATCTGCACATGTACCCCCGAACCTAAAGTACAAGTTAAAAAAAAAAAAAAGAAAGAAAACAAAAGAAAATCTCTCTGAATAGTTGAATACTTCACATTTAAGCTAAAATCCCATACAAGAGATTTTTACTTTTAGATTATGGAAATCATGGGGGAAAATCTTCCTAACAGAAATCATGACATACAAAACCTCCTAAGGCAGAGTAAAGCTTGGTATATAGGGAAAATATCAAGTCTAGTTGACGTGTAAAAAAATATTGAAGAGAATGATATTAGATGAGGGCATAGAAAAGTGGCCAAATCCATAAAACTAAAGGACTTGTCCACATCAAGAACGTTTGATTTTATTCTAAACAGATAAAATTTAAACTTAAAACAATTTCTCCATCTAAACCCTGGAGAAAGATCTGAGGTAGTAAGAATGGAAGCAGGAAGAATAGCGAGGAAAATATTGAGGTCATCAACAAAAATGTTGAGAATATCATCATGGTGATTTGGATCAGGTGCAGAAAAACAGAACAGAACAAACATGAATATAATTGAGGTGTGCTTTTTAGAGAATAAAGAAGTTTGAGTAATAGATAAGATCAGAATTTGATGGAAAGAAATGTGTCATGTTACATCCTTTACGATTAATCATTACATCCATTATGCCTTATGTACAACCTGTGCTTTTGGCTGACCTACAAGCTGTGCCAATCAGTAGTACTCCTAAAAAACGTCAGCTTATGTGGTGAATCCTTCTACTGAACAAAAGAAAAAATACATGTCCCATACCTATCTTGCCCCATTCAACTTTCTGTTTTGTAGTCAAGCAAACTTTATCTACATTATTGACTCCATCTTTACATGACCTATGACTTTAGTTAGGCAAGTTACTTAATTCCTGTTGCTCCAATTCCTCATTTGACCACCAAAGGCAATTGTTTCATATGTGCAGGATGTTGTGAAATTTATAAGAAACAATATTTGCACAGCAAATAATACTCTACCTTGCATATGGCAAGTACTGAACAAAATCTGTTCCTTCCCCATTATCCCAATACTTATGAGTTCAAATCGCATTTACAATTTGCAGTTCCAAATTTTTAAAAATTATTTGACAACATTCTATATACATGTAGTATCAGTTTCTTCACTCCCAGAGAAGCCATGGATCCCTAACAGGATGAAAAATCCTATAATCAGTTCATTGTACTAAGCTTCCAAAGGCTAGGACATGATGACAACTGCATCAAATAATGATTTTCCATTTTACAGGCACAGTGCACAATCAAGATATATACTGACATGTTTTTCCATTTTATTGACTATTAAACATGTCACAAGAAGCAGAGACAGCCCAGAAGACACAAAATATCTCAATAAAATAGTATCTTAAAAGAACACTGTTTTAACTTCTTCTTAACTACATTTATGTACTCTCTCTTTGTATGTAAAATTGTCAGGTTATAAATATTCTTATTGTACTATTGTTTATTTTATTACTGCGTTCATTCTCTGGAACAGGGAGACCTACCTGAAAGAAAAATCAGCCTATGATACCACTCTTAGCATCTATCATAAAGGTAAAAGATTATTATATCAATTTTACAATGGTAGAAATGGAAGCATTTCAGAAATCCTCCCTTGCTCTAAAAATATTATATAGACTTAAACAAAACTGTAATATATGCATAAAATACCTTAAAGATATTTATGTTTAAGATGTTTGAAGTGTTAGAGTACAATTGGAAGAATGGTAACCATTGTGATTAAAAGACATAACACTGAAATGGCTATTTTCCTCCTTTGCAAAGAGTAATTCTTGATTCAGAGAATCAAAATGTAGCTAAAAACAAGAGGTATAAAAAAATAAGGCTCACTTTCCATTTGAACAAACCATGTAAATATTAAGGATGTCAATTTCTACAGGAAAGTAAATTGTGTCCTCCCCTGATTGTCTGCCTGTCTCATTACCTTCCACCCCGGCATGGACCATAAACTACTGTATTTGCATTGTTATTGCAGACAGCTTTCTAGGGAGGGGCTATAGCCTGAAACTGACAAACATATCAGCTTATATGAACTGGGGTCCAAGGCAGGAAAACCATCCATTCATGCAATAATTGTATTCTCATTCATATGGCAGTCTTTCTCTAACCAATATACAGAATAGTAAATATTTGCTTTCTATTAGAGATGTCAAATAATTTGACTTAACTTAAATATTTGTTAATTTTACTTGGTAATTAAATTTAAACTTTATTTTAATTAAATTCATTCACTTAAGTTTAAACCAATCATTTCCAAGAAAACTGAACAACTACATGGTCCAGTTTACTTCAGAAATGTTAGTTTAAAATTATATTACACTACAAGGAGTAACCACAATTTTGAACAAATTGTCATTTACAAAATTATTACTTTGAATCTCATATCAAAAAAACTACCTGATATACAATCTATTTTTAATCTATATATGATCCTTAAATGTGACCATAAACATATTTAATCAAGGACATCTTTCAAAATAAGGACCATATAGATGATAATCTCTAGCTTCCACAAGTATTAAATTAATTCTCACTATTAATAATATCCCAAAATCTATTTGGGCAAAGAAAGTTAAAGTTTCTATTATAGGATGTAATTTCCTCATCTATAAAACTAGATGTTTAGATTACTTGGTCTCTAAGGTCCCATCAAACCTTAAAGATTTATAAGTTCTATTTCCAAGAATGGGATTGAAGAACTTTATCTCTGACCAAAACACTGAATAGCACAATTATTATTTTGCCTCTTTTACCCCAAGTGGAACAAACCTTAAAAATATATACTGATACAAAATATACTACTACAACAACAAAAACTGGAAATCGTAAATATGCTTAGTTACTTAGTATTTTAATTTATAGAGACTCAAAAACAAAGAGCTGCTGTCAAACTCAATGGAATTAAACTCACTTAATGACAATAATCTAAAACACACATATATACAGATTGGCACCTGTGTCTCCATGAAATCTCAATGGTGAAAGTATAACACACATTGTTTTAAAGTTGGTTCAGGAATGGTGATGTAGGATATCCTCAGAGGAAATCTATTAATATGAACATATTCTTAATATACCAAAAACCGAGACTAATCTCTTTCAGCCAGGTTGCAGCTGGCCTGCCACATACTGGTCTGGAAATGAAGCAAACATTAAATCTGGATAGAATGATATTGAAGAAAGTTAAGACAAGAAAAAAATTTTACCCTACTTTTAGAGAATTGAGAGAAATCAATTAAACTCCAATACTTCTTCTGATTAAATTACAACAAAAATAATACTTTAGAACACACTTGATTTTTATACAAATGGAAGCACTGGTGATTTATAATCTCTAATAATTCTTACTCCTTTCTTTTATATCCAGATTTTTATGCAACTTTCATCCAGTCTTTAAAATATGTCAAAATTTACCTCAGTTTAACCAACTGAGGTAAACCAACCGATCTGCCCTTGCTCCTTTTAACCTAAAGTTACTCATAAATATAACAGAATCAAAAAGACAAAATCTAGGAAGATAAAGACAAAACAGCAGGAATAACATCATTCACTGCTACATGGCCTCAGAGATACCTCACTTTAGACTGAACTCCATGGGGCAGAAACTTCTCCTCATTCTCCTGGCTCCCAAAAAAAAGCACCTGGAAAAAGTGCAGATACTCAGTACCTGTATCATTAATGCCTCATCACAGACTCAGCCATATAATCCTTGTAATGCATATATTAACACTTACATTAACAAGCAGTGTGTAGTGTGTGCCATAAGCTGCCTGGACATAAGCATGCTGATTTTTCCCTCCCAAATCTTCTACATTTGCCTAGTACTTGGAACTAGTTTTTCCCCTAACTTTCTGCCTGTACAACCTCTTTTAAGACTGGAATCCCACATTGAACGTGAGCCTATTTGAATGATTCTCCAACGTTTTGCTTTACTCCTGTCATTCACATCACCTTCAGGAACTGGTTCTCATTTTCTATACCTTGAGCCACTAGCTGTGAACTCCAGGATCCAGGAGTCTGACCAAAGTAATAGGATATTCAATGTAGCTGTTTCTGTTGGTTTCTACTGAATTCAGGACAGCAGGTGCCAAATGCTTTAATATTCTCATGTGAAATACTAGGCCACCTAAGCAGAAATGCAAAAGAGCCAATTTGAATCTACATAGTTAACTATTTGATTTTCACTCACCTTTGACTTTTTAAAGTAGTTTAAGAGGCACATGTATACATTGAAAACAGAAAGCATTTCTTTGCAGATGGTTCCTGTAAGGCAAGAAAAGTCTTGTGGGGACATGTAGGGAGTTTGTCCTAACCTGAAGTAAGATGAGCAAGACATAAAGGAAACAATTTCTTAAAGACTTTGACAAACAAAGTCCCCTGGAGTTTGAGGATATCTGGTATACTCTCCAACTAAGCCTGCTTGTATAAAGGGCAAGAGTCTGCTAAAACAACATGCGATGGCAAAGCACAGGGCTGGTTAAGAAAGCAGATAACTCATTTCACACTGTCTAGGGCCAGGTTTTCCAAGGACAACGTGTAGGTCCAAGAGAGACAGACATAGCCTGAAGAGGTTGTGAGTCATAGCCAAGAGGGCTTCCTGCAACAATCAAGATAATCTCAGCAAGGAATACTAGAGATATATAGCAAGGTTCAAAAGAAGTACGTGAATTATAAATGAATAGATGAAGGAGAATTTCTGTCCATTTAGATAGAAAAAGCTTCAAGAAAATCATAAAGTGGTTCTCTGAACAACCATGGGAGAGTCACTTTAACCAATACCAAAGACCAGAGGATATCAACAACAGATAAAACCTGAGTTGATAAAATAAGACATTTCCTACCTCTAAATTCACCTCCCTTCCATACTACCACCATGTCAAGGGCAGTAGCAATTCAGAGAGGGGAATAGGAGTAGTAGTGCTTAATAAGATAAGGTTGAACGTAAAGATATCACCTTTTCCTGCCCCTAATGCAAACCTCTAGCAGGAATGAACATCAACATTGGAAGACAGAAATGAATGCACATTAAATGTTACCATTCATCCAATACATGGGATTACAATTTTAATTACTGAAATGAGTAGGAATCAAACTTATTTTTTGTTTTGGTCTAAGACACTTGTGTACATTATGAGACCTTCAAAAAGTCTCATCCATGGACATTGGAAGTGCTAGGTGATGGAAGAATAAACTTAATAAGAAAATGACAGCAAAAGATAAAATCTTTTTCAATCCCACCATGTTATCTCACATACCAATTATTACATTAATAAATATTGCCTCACCTTCCCAACATGGTATGCACCAAAGATGTCTTACCTTACTCCCCACTCAGGGCCTGTAAAACTTGCATTTTTTTTGATATTATAATTTACTTCACATCTTCTCTAGTAGGGTAATTCTAAATTCTAGTTAATTTTCCTAAAATATGTACTCCCTTACACCTCTTCCTGCTTGGTTTACATTGATGTCTCACCATGTTTCATAAATGAACACTGTGGGAAACTTTTTTAAAATGGCTCTACTGATGGCATATACAATCAACATATTGACAATTAATACTACATCCTGCAGTAATCATAGAATTTTAGAAGAAAATGTATAGACATTTTCCTTTCCTTTGCTACTCACTTTTCTAAGACTTTTCTTACTTTTAATATATTTTTAAATAATATAGGCTCCAGAATAAGATAAAAAGAAATCAATTAATTTTTTTGGATATTAGCAACTAAAATCCTAAATATAGTGAAATAAAAGGATACAATGAATTTTAGAGTGAAGTTTAGAGATTATCTTTGTTACATTTGATATAAACAAAATTTACCTAACTTCTGCGAAGGTGGCTGAATAGGAACAGCTCTGGTCTTCAGTTCTCAGTGACAGAGACACAGAAGGGGAATGATCTCTGCATTTTCAACTGAGGTACTAAGTTCCTCTCTTTGGGATTGGTTAGACACTCTGTACAGCCCAAGGAGGGGAAGCTGAAGCAGGGTAAGACAGAGAACTCCCTCTCCTAGCCAAAGGAAGCCATTAGGGACTTTTCTGGACACCTGTGCACTTGGGGTGAGACACTGAGCTTTTCCCACTGTATTCATAACCAGCAGACCAGGAGATTTCCTCCGGAGCCTATGCCACCAGTGCCCTGGGTTTCCACCACAAAACCGGGCAGCTGTTTTAGCAACAGCAATTTTTATTTATTTATTTATTTATTTTTTCCTCAGACATACTTCACTTATGCCCGGAATGCCAGCAAGACAAAACCACTCATTCCCCTAAAAAGAAGGGGGCTAAAGCCAGGGAGCCAAGTGATCTTTTGAACTGGGTCCCACTCCCACAAAGGCCAGCAAGCTAAGATCCACTGGCTTAAAACTCTGAAAGCCAGCACAACAGTTGGAGTTCGGCCTGGAATTTTGATACTCAGTGTGGGGAGGGTCATACATCATTGCTAAGGCTCCTAGGCACCTTTAACATAATATGCGTAAACAAAGTCACTGGTAAGTTTACATAGCACCTGGGCAGAGCCCACAGAAATTCAGCAAGGCTTCCACAGTTAGGCTGTGACTAGACTCCCTTCATGGTGGGCAGGGCATCTCTGAAAAATGGCAGCAGCCCATCAGAGACTTATAAAAACAGCCCCCAACTTCCTGGGAAAAAGCACCTGGGAAATCGAGCTATTGTGGATTCTGCTTAACGTCTCTGACTGACAGCCTAGAAAGAAGCAACAGATCTCCCACTGGAGGTCTGATAAGGGATAGTTGGCCTCCTCAAGGGCTCCCTGGTCCCCATGTATCAAGACTAGGAGATACCTCATACAAGAGAGATATGGCTAACATCTGGCAGGTACCCTACTGATACTAAGCTACCATTGGAAGGAACAGGCAGCCTCAGCGGGTGATTCTTAGGCAAGCAGGGTCTGCAGTGGACCTCCGGGAAACTCCAGCAGACCTGCAGCAGAGTGGCCTGACTATGAGAAGAAAAACAAGAAAACAGAAAGAAATAGCTTCAACAGCAACAGAAAGGACATCTACTCAGAGAACCCATCCAAAAGTCACCAACTTCAAAGATCAAGGGTAGACAAATCCATGAAGATAAAAACCACCATAAAAAGGAAGAAATCGCCAAAAACAAGAACACCTTTTCTCATCTAAGGGATCAAAACTCCTTATCAGCAAGGGAACAAAACTGGATGCAGAATGAGTTTCATGAACTAACACAAGCAGGCTTCAGAAGATGGATAATAGCAAACTTCTCCAAGCTAAAGGAGCATGTTCTAACCCAATGCAAGAAAACTATGAACCTTGAAAAAACATTAGATGAAATGTTAACTACAATAACCAACCTAGAGAAGAACATAATAATGCAAGGACACTAAGAAACTTGAAAAAAGATTAGACAAAATGCTAACTAGAATAACCAGCAGAGAGAAAACCGTAAATAACTTCATGCAACTGAAAACCACAGCACTAGGACTTCATGAAGCATACACAAGTGTCAATACCTAAATCGATCAAGAGAAGAAAGAATATCAGAGACTGAAGATCAACTCAATGAAACAAACAGAAAAGACAAAATTAGAGACAAAAGGGTGAAAAGAAGTGAACAACAACTCCAAGAAATATGGGATAATGGGAAAAGACCAAATCTACATTTGATTCTTATACCTAAATGTGATGGGGAGAGTGAAACCAAGTTGAAAAACACTCTTCAGGATATTATCCAGGAGAACTTATCCAACCTAGCAGGTCAGGCCAACATTCCAATTCAGGAAATACAGACAATACAGTGAACATATTCCTCTAGAAAAGCAACCCAAAGGCATATAATTGCCAAATTCACCAGGGTTAAAATAGAGATAAAATGCTAAGGGCACCCAGAGAGAAACATCAGCTTACCCACAAATTGAAGCCCATCACTCAGCAGATCTCTCTGCAGTACTCCTACAAACCCGAAGAGAGTGGGGATCAATATTCAACATCCTTAAATGACAGAATTTTCAACCCAGAATTTCATATCCAGACAAACTAAGATTCAGAAGCAAAAGAAAAATAAAATCTTCTACGGACAAGCAACTGCTGAGAGACGAGGCCTGCCCCACAAGAGCTCCGAAAGGAAGGAATAAACATGAAAAGAAAAAACCACTACCAGCCACTGCAAAAACATACCAAATTGTAAAGTCCATCAACACTATGAAGACACTGCATCAACTAAAGGGTAAAACAACCACCAGGCATCAAGAGGACAGAATCAAATTCACACATACCAATATGAACCTTAAATATAAAAGGGCTAAATGTGACAATCAACAGACATAGACTGGCAAATTAGATAAAGAATCAAGACCCAATGGTGTGCTGTTTTCAGAAAACCCACCTCATGTGAAAAGCCACACATTGGCTCAAAACAAAGAGATGGAAGAATATTTACTAAGCAACAGGTGAGCAAAAAAAAGATGGGATTGCAACCCTACTCTCTGAGAAAACAGACTTGAAACCAACCAAGGTAAAAAGAGACAAAGAAGGACATTACATAATAGTAAAGGGATCGATGCAACAAGAAGAGCTAACTATCCTAAATAAATATGGACCCAAATACAAGAGCACCAAGATACATAAAGCAATTTTTAAAGACCTACAAAGAGACATAGACACCCACACAATAATAGTGGAAGACTTTAACACCCCACTAATCAGTGAGACAGAAAATTCACAAGGATATCCAGGACTTCAACTCAGATATGGACAAAGAAGACCTAATAGACATCTACAGAACTCTTAACCCCAAATCAGCATAATATGCATTCTTCTCAGCACTACATCATAGTTACTCTAAAATTGAACACATAATTGGAAGTAAATCGCTATGCAGCAAATGCAAAAGAATAGAAATCATAACAAACAGTCTCTCAGATCACAGTGCAATCAAATTAGACCTCAGGATTAAGAACCTAACTCAAAAAAGGACCCACAACTACATGGAAACTAAACAACCTGCTCCTGAATGACTACTAGATAAATAATGAATTTAAGGAAAAAATAAAGATATTCTTTGAAACGAATAAGAAGGAAGACACAGCATACCAGAATTTCTCAGACACATTTCAACCTGTGTCTAGAGAGAAATTTGTAACACAAAATACCCACAAGATAATCGAATAAAAATCCAAAATTGACACACTAACATGATGATTGAGAGAACTAGAGGAGTAAGAGCAAACAAATTGAAAAGCTAGCAGGAGACAAGAAATAACTAAGTCCAGAACTGAAGGAGATAGGATAACAAAAAGCCCATCAAAAAAAAAAAAGCAATAAATCCAGGAGATGATTTTTTGAAAATATTAACAAAATAGATAGCTAGCCTGGATAATAAAAAAGAAAAGAGAGAAGAATCAAATAGATGCAATAAAAAAATGATAAAGGGTATATCACCAGAGATCCCACAGAAATAAAAGCTACCATCAGAAATTACTATAAAGACTTCAATATAACGAAAGCATTAAATCTAGAAAAAAAAATGGATAAATTCCTAGACACTTACATCCCCTCAAGACTAAACCAGGAAGAAGGTGAATCTCTAAATAGACCAATCACAAGGTATGATTCTGAGGCTGCAATTAATAGCCTACCAAACAAAAAAAGTACAGGACCAGAAGGACTTACAGCAGAATTCTACCAGAGGTACAAAGAGTAGTAGTACCATTCCTTCTGAAATAATTCCAAACAATACAAAAAGGGGGAATCCTCCCTAACTCATTTTATGAGACAGACATCATCTTCTTACCAAAACTGAGCAGAGAAACACTAAAAAAGAAAATTTCAAGCCAATATCCATGATGAAAATTAATGTAAAAATCCTCAATGAAATGCTGGAAAACCAAATCCAACAGCACATCAAAAAACTTATACATCACTATCGAGTCGGCTTCATTCCTGGGATGAAAGGCTGGTTCAACACAAAAATCTGTAAATGGAATCCATCACATAAACAGAACCAAAGACAAAAACCACATAATTATATCAAAAGAGAAGGCCTTCAACAAAATTCAACAACCATTTATCCTAAAAACTCTCAAGGAACTAGGTATCGACGGAACATATCTCAAAATACTAAGACCTCTTTATGACAAACCCACATCCACTATCATACTGAATTGGCAAAAACTGGAAACATTCCATCTGAAAACTTACACAAGACAAGGATGAACTCTATCACCACTCCTGTTCAAAACAGCAATGGAGAGTGCATTCAGACAAGAAAAACTAATAAATGGTATTCAATTAGGAAAAGAGAAAATCAAATTGTCTCTATTTGCAGATGAAATGATTATATATTTAGAAGAGACCATCGTCTCAGCCCCAAATCTCCTTAACCTGATAACCAACTTCAGCAAACTCTCAGGATACAAAATCGATGTGTAAAAATCAAAAGCATTCATATATACCAATAACAAATAAACAGAGAGCCAAATCAGGAGTGAACTCCCATTCACAGTTGCTACAAAGAGAATAAAATACCTAGGAATACAACTAACAAGGAATGTGAAGGACCTCTTCAAGGAGAACTATAAACCACAGCTCAGGAAATAAGAAAGGATACAAACAGATGGAAGAACATTCAATACTTATGGTTAGGAAGAATCAATATATTGAAAATGTCCACACTGCATAAAGTATTTCATAGATTCAATGCTATCCCCATCAACCTAATATTGACTTTCTTCATAGAATAGAAAAAAAAAAAAAAAAAAAAAAAAAAAAAAAAAAAAACACTTAAAGTCCACATGGAACCAAAAACTGGCCTGCATAGCCAAGACATTCATAAGCAAAACAAACAAACAAAAAAAAAACCTAGTCATCACGCTATCAGAATTCCAACTATACTACAAGGATACAGTAATCAAAACACCATGGTACTGATATAAAAACAGACATAAACCAATGGAACATAAAAGAAGGCTCAGAAATAATGACTTACATCTACAACCATGTGATCTTCAACAAATCTGACAAAAACAAGCAATGGGGAAAGGATTACCTGTTTAACAAATGGTGTAGGGAAAACTGACTAACCATATGCAGAAAGCCAAAACAGCATTCCTAACATACACATTATACAAAAATTAACTCCAGATGAATTAAAGATTTAAACATAAGACCTAATACCATAAAAACCCTAGAAGAAAACCTAGGTAATACCATTTAGCATATAGTATTAGGCCAGCACTTCGTAATTAAAACACCCAAAGCAAAGGCAAAAAAAGCCAAATTAGACAAAGGGGATCTAATTAAACTTCAGAGCTTCTGCACAGCAAAATAATCTATCATTAGAGTGAACTGATAACCAAGAGAATGGGAAAAATTTTTTGCAATATGCCTATCTGACAAAGGGCTAATATCCAGAATCTAAAAAGAACTTAAACAAATTTACAAGAAAAAAGTGGGCAAAATGTGGGCAAAAATTATGAACAGACACTTTTCAAAAGAAGACATTTATGCAGCCAAAAAGTCATATGAAAAACACACTCATCATCACTGGCTATTAGAGAAATGCAGATGAAAATCACATTGACAAATCATCTCATGCAAATTAGAATGGCAATCATTAAAAAATCAGGAGACAAATGCTGGAAAGGATGTGGAGACACAAAAACACTTTTACACTATTGGTGGGAGTGTACATTAGTTCAACAATTGTAGAAGACAGTGTGGTGATTCCTCAAGAATCTAGAAGTAGAAATACCATGGATATATACCCAAAAGATTATAAATCAGTCTGTTATGAAGACACATGCACACATATATTTATTGTGCACTATCTCCGATAACAAACACTTGGATCCAACTTAACTGCCCTTCAGTGATAGACTGGATAAAGAAAATGGGGCACATAAACACCATGGAATCCTATACAGCCATAAGAAACTATCAGCTCATGTCCTTTGCAGGGACATGGATTAAGCTGGAAACCATTATTCTCAGTAAACTGACACAAGAAAAGCAACCACTGCATGTTCTCACTCATAAGTAGGTGTTGTACAATGAGAACTCACGGACACAAGGAAGGGAATATCTCACACCGAAGCCTGTCGAGGACTGGGAAACTGGGGGAGGGATAGCGGAGGGTTGGGGAGTTGGGGAGGGATAGCATTAGGAGAAATACCTAATGTACATCATGGGGAGATGGATAGTGCAAACAACCACGGCACATTTATACCTATGTAACAATCCTGCATGATCTGCATATGTACCCCAGAACTTAAAGTATAATAAAAAATAACAAATAAAAAATAAACTTTAGCATTACCATTCTCCATAAACAAATTATATTTTAAAAGTATCAGTACATATGCACACAGGAGCATTATTATCGCATTTTATACCATGGCAAAAAAACCATACACACATAGCAACAACAACAACAAAAACTAGAAACATGAATATTGATCAATAAGAAAGAATGAAGTAAATTATACTATATCAACCCTATGGAAAATTTCAAAGCTATAAAAACAAAAAGTTTAGATTTATTAAAACAGTTGACCTGGAATAAGGACCATATTACATTTAAGTGAAAAAAAAAGATATGATCGTGTTTCTTATAAACAAATTATTAATTATAAAAATACATAGGTCACATCACTATGTTTCTATAAAAACCGCAAAAGTGGTGAAGGACGTGAAATGTTGCTTAGCTCAGCTGCTGATGCTTAAAGGAGAGAAAAGAATTATTAAATTATTCAGTATATCTCTTCTATAAGAACAACCATGTTCTCATTTAACTATTGATATAGTTGGAAAAAATCTAACAATATTTTTTAAAACACACTGTATTAGATTCCCATCAAACCTATAACAATATAATCACCTTAGTGGCTTAACACAAAACAAACTAATTATCTTACATTTTAGTAGGTCAGAAGTCTGACAGGTCTTCTAAGCCAAAATCAAGTGCCAACAGGGCTGTGTTCCTTTTGTAGGCTCTAGGGGAAAAGCCATTTTCTTGTGGGTTTTTTTTTTTTTTTTTTGGTTGTTTTTTTTTTCCAGATTCTAAAGGCTGCCAGCATTCATTACTTCATTACCCACTGCCATCTTCATGGCACAATTTTAACATTAATTTGAGGAAAATGTGCCTTTTGCTTCCTTATTTCAGGACCCTTACACTTACATTGGATCCACCTGGATAATCAAAGAATTCTCACACATTAAACTGAGCAGCGTAGCAGCCTTAATTTTCTTTTTCCACATAACCTGACCTACTAACAGTTTCCACGATTAGGACACTGACATTTCAGAGGTGAAGGGCATGATTCTGCCTACCACCACTGTCCAATACACACACAAACACACACAGGGAATGACATGGTAAATGTCCTTAGAATATCAGATAATGCTTGATTGTTTTAGAAATTTACCTTCTATCTTCTGTTTTCCCATTCTTAATCACCATGAATACCATTTGTCTATGTAAACACTCTCTGAAACTTTCCTGTTTTTAACCTTCTCAAATGACAAGTTTCATTATATTTATTCAAATCCACTGGATAAACTTAAAACAACCTTATTTATTCAATTTATTCAAACACTAATCCCTTCAAGTGAAATCAATATGTTTCAACAAAGAAATCAAGTTTGTTCCTTTTCTGGTTCCTTCTTAGTTTAAGGAGAAATCTGCATTTAGCAATATAATTGAACTCAATATGTTCGCCAAAAGTGGAGGCTTATATTGAGTTTTCAGTGAAAAATTTAAAAGATCCTTGAAAGAAATTAGGTTCTCTAGTAAATTACAATGTAATACAAAGGAATGTAATGTAATTTGCCGGAGTTTAATGGTATCATAAACTTCTCTCAAGGCTATTTGACAAGGTTTATTTGCTTTCTGTTTCTATTTCCTTTCTCCTTTAAGTAGACTTCCCTAAAAGCAGCGGCTGAGACAAGGGTTCTGGCACATATGACATTGTATGGAAGTTATCCTTACGAAAAACCTATTTGAGACAAAATGAGGGAGAGGAAAGGATAAATATCTAGTAACCATGTGGCCTCACGTGAAGTCTAGTCCAGAGTGTAAATCACACTGGAAAACTTGCATCACCTGGAAGCAAGAGGGCTAGGCCATTACACCTTGTATAGTTCAATCATTGGCTACCCCAAGAATGCATATAAACTCACAAGGACTAGCTCCTAAGAATCGGGTCAGACAAGGACAATTCTCCACAGTTATCACAACACTTGCAGAGCTGGAAGATGGCTTCCTTAACCAATTAAAACGATCTGGCAGGGATACCAACATCTCCTACATCCTTCCCTCCCACCTTCTCCCATTCATGACTTCCCTACTTTCTTCCTTCGTCTACATCATTTAATTCTAACCTTCTTCTACATCACTACATTTTTAACTATTAAGGTCTCAGTGGAACTATT
Organism: Cebus imitator; assembly: GCF_001604975.1. Lineage (NCBI taxonomy): Eukaryota > Metazoa > Chordata > Mammalia > Primates > Cebidae > Cebus > Cebus imitator. Next base: position 1,617,742 of record NW_016107491.1, read on the forward strand.
AATCCATAATCTTTAAACAATGTAAATTTAAGTGTCTTTCTACTTAAACTGGCAAACATACTATCTGACATCTACAACTGAACCCTAATTCATACCATCACTGTAAAACATTTGGCTTCTAATTATAACGCATATTTTTTCAAAAATTAGAGTCAGGTCTTGCTAACAAAAGCATAATGCCCTAAAATGTAGCTTATCAAATTTTTATTTCCATCTAATCAATTACCTAGATTTCCACTATCTACAAAACTGCCACAACATTTTTTATTATCTTCTATTCAATGTCTGGTACAAAGTTGACAAACTATTGATGATAAAATGGCCTTAATGTTACAGTGATAAAATTTTGAAAATATTGCTGCTCAAAAACATATATATGTATATTCAGGATGGCTATGGGATATCATCAACTTCTGAGCACTTTCTTCCACTGCCCAGAAATTGAGCCCACACGACCATAAATCTTGCTCTACAATGAATTTAGAACATGACTTGCTTTTCACAATGACTGCAACCACAAATGGACATAAAAAATATTGGAGAGTCTTATAATAAGTAAGACTTTTATCTTCTGTTTCCTCATTTATAAGTTTTTTTAATGGCCTAAAGAATTTTTCTCAGAATTGATATTATATGATTAAATGACTATTTCTTATTTTGAAAAGTATGCAGAGTAGATTTCAGAATTTGATGTTTCTTTCCCTGAATGATATTTCAGCTGCTTACACCCTGAAAAAAATGCATGATGTAAAACAAATGGTTAATTTTCCTTTTAGGGAGCTGAGAAATCTTAAAAAAATATTGAGTTTTTCTAATCACTATACCAAATTTTAATAAAACATAATATATAGGAAAATATACATGGAGATTCTCATAACCTATCATGTCATCTCTTTTACTAACATAAATAGTTGATAATAATTCTATAGAGCTCATATTTCTTGACTAATTTTGCAAATATTTTGTTTCCACAAACATGTTTGAAATTTTTATCCACATCTTACAAACAAGTTAGGAAATAAGTGACTAAGATGTGTCATTAATAGAATTAACATTGGAAATGAAGATTCCAGCTTAATGGTGTCTTTATATCATACCTTGTCCTGTCATCTGGAGCCATAATTTGACCTCATTGTAAACAGGTATCATTGACATGACACAATTAAACCGATTACTATTAAGGAGGGATTGTTATATTGACATTCAGTCAAAAAAAGTAAGTTTAACAAATATTTGTGTTGTTTATTAATCAGCTATGTTGTTCACAACTCTACTATATATGTGTATTACCTGATTCCCGCATTGGTATAAGGAAATGCCTGAGACGGGCAGTCCCCAAGCAAGGTGGCTGAATACCAACACCTCTGGTGTGCAGCTACCACCGAGATCGACACAGAAGGTGAAGGATTTCAACATTTCCAACTGAGGTACCTGGTTCAATTCACTGGGACTGTTTTGGCAGTGGGTAAAGCCCAAGGAGGCCGAGCCAAAGAAGGGTGGGGCGTCACGACACCAGTGAAGCAAAAGGCGTCAAGAAGCTCCTTCTGCTAGCCAATGAAAGCCATTTGAGACTGTTCAATGCACTCTGGCCCAAATACTACTCTTTTTCCAAGGTCTTCAAAACCTGCAACCCAGATGATTACCTGGGGTACCTACACAACCAGCAGAGCCCTGGTTGTCCAACACAAAAATGGGGTGCTGTTTGGGCAGAAACCAAACTACCTGGAACAGTTTTTTTTTTCATACCCCTGGTACCTAGAATGCCTACGAGACAGAACTGCTCACTCCCTTATAAAAGGGGAGGAAGCCAGGGAGCCAAGTGCTCTAACTCATCAGGTCCTACCACCACGGAGACCAGCAACCTAGGACCCATTGGCTTGAAATGCTCAAAGCCAGCATAACAGTATGAGCTTGACTTTGAACGACCCAATTCGGTGAATGTAGGGGTGTCCGCCGTTGCTAAGGCTGGATTAGGCACTTCCAACGCCACAGTGTAAGCACAGCTGCCGCTAGTTTGAAACAGGCAGAACAACACCCCTCAGCAGCAGAAGGCAGGCTGTCTCACTACATGTCCTCGCTGAGCAGGAGAGCTCTGAAAAAAGGCAGCAGCCCACAAGGAATTATTCATACAGCCCCATCTTCCTGGGACAGAGCACCTTGAAAGAGGGGTGATTTTTGGTACCGCTTCAGGACAGGTAAACGTTTCTGCCTACTAGCTCTAAAGAGAGGAAAGGATTTCCCAATACACCATTTCAGCTCTGATAAGGGACAGACTACCACTTCAAGTGGCTTCCTGACCCCAATGTATCCTGCCTGGGAGACAATACCAAGTAGGGGCCAACAGATAACTCAGACAGGAGATCTCTTGTTGGCATGTAGCAGGTAACTTTCTAGGAAAAATATACCGGAGGAAGGAACAAGCAGCAATCTTTGCTGTTCTGCAGCCAACACTAGTGATTCCCAGGCAAGCAGGCTGTGCAGTGGACCTGCAGCAAACTACAGCAGACCTGCAACAAAGAGGTCTGACTGCTTCAAGGAAAACTAACAAATAGAATTCATTTCAAAATCAACAAAAAGGATGTCCACTAAGAGACCCAATTCAAACGTCACCAACCTCAGTGAACAACGGTAGGTAAGTCCACAAGATGGGAAGAAACCAGTGAAAAAAGGCTGAAATCTCCAAAAACGAGTATGTCTGTTCTCCTTTAAAGGACAACAGCTCCTCACCAACAAGGGAACAAAACTGGACGGAGAATGAGTTTGATGAACTGACAGAAGCATGCTTCAGAAAGTGAGTAATAACAAATTTCTTCGAACTTAAAGGAGCATGTTCTAAACCAATGCAAGGAAGCAAAATACCATGAAAAAAGATTAGACAAAATGCTAACTAGAATAACCAGTTTACAGAAGAACATACATGACCTGATGTAGCTGAAAAACACAAGTTTTTGTCTTTGGTTATCTTTATGTGATAGATTAAGTATATATATTTGCCTATGTTAAACAAGCCTTGCATCCAAAGGATGAAGCCGACCTGATCAAAATGAATAAGCTTTTTGATATACTCTTGGATTCACTTAGCCAGTATTTTATTAAGGATTTTCACATCAATGTTCATCATGGATATATACCTGAAATTTTCTTTTTTAGCAGTGTCTCTCCCAGGTTTTTGTATCAGGATGATGTTGGTCTCATAAAATTAATTAGAAAGTATTCCATCTTTTTCTATTGTTTCGAACAGTTTCAGAAGAAATGGTATCAGCTCCTCTTTCTACCTCTGGTAGACTTTGGCTGCGAACCCATCTGTTTCCAGGCTTTTTATTTAGTAGGCTATTAACTGCCGTCTAACCTTCAGACCTTGTTATTAATCTATTCAGGGATTCAACTTCTTCCTGGTTTAGTATTGGGTGGGTGTAAATGTCCAGGAATTTTCCATTTATTCTGCATTTACTGGATTATGTGCATAGAGATATTCACAGTAATATCTGATGGTAGTTTATATTTCTGTGGAATCAGTGGTGATATCCCCTTTATCATTATTTATTGTATCTATTCAAAAACCACAATTATCTCAATAATTGCAGAGGCCTTCAACAAAATTTAAATCCTTTATGTTAAAAATTCTCAATAAACTAGGTATCCATGGAACACATCTCAAAATAATAAAAGCTATTTATGACAAACTCCCAGCCAATATCATACTGAATGGGGGAAAAACTGGAAGCATTCCCCTTAAAAACTGGCAAAAAACAAGGGTGTCCTCTCTCACCACTCCTATTCAACATAGAATTGAAAGCTCTGCCCAGAGAAAAAAGGCAAGAAAAAGAAATAAATGGTATTCAATTTATGAAAAGGAGAAGTTTCAAATTGTATTTGCAGATGAAATGATTGTATATTTAGAAGACCCCATCGTCTCAGCCCAAAAGCTCCTTGAGCTAATAAGAAACTTCAGCACACTCTAAGGATACAAAATCAATGTGCAAAAATCACAAGCATTGATATATATCAATAACAAACAGCCAAATCATGAGTGAAATCCCATTCACAGTTGCTACAAAGATAATAAAATACCTAGGAATACAGTTAACAAGAAATATGAAGGACGTCTTCAAGGAGAACTATAAAACACTATTCAAGGAAATGAGAAAGGACACAAACAGACAGAAAAACATTCCATACTTATGGTTAGAAATAATCAATATTGTGAAAATGGCCATACTGCCCAAAGTAATTTATACATTCAATGCTATTGCCATCAACCTACCATTCACTTTCTCACATAACAAGCAAAAACAACCTTAAACTTCATATGAAAACAAAAAGAAGCTGACATAGCGGAGACAATCCTAGGAAAAAAGAACAAAGCTGGCGGCATCACGCTACCTGAATTAAACTATACTACAATGCTACAGTAATCAAAACAGCATGGTACTGGTACAAAAACAGGTATGTAGATCGATAGAACACAAAAGAGACCTCAGAAATAACGCCACACATTTACAACCATCTGATATTTTACAAACCTGAAAAAAATAATCAATGGGGAAAGGAATCTCTGCTTATAACTGGTGTTGGGAAAACCGGCTAGCCATATGCAGAAAGCTGAAACTGGAACCCTTCCATACACCTTATNCGCAATTACTTAATGATTAAAATACAAAAAGCAACGGCGACAAAAGCCAAAATAGACAAATAGGATCTAACTGAACTTAAAAGTGTCTGCACTGCAAAAGAAACTATCATTAGAATGAACAGGCAACAAACAGAATGGGAGAGAATTTTTGGAATCTGCTCATCTGACAAGGGGTTAATATCCAGAATCTACAAAGAACTTAAACAAATTTACAAGAAAAAAACAACCCCATCAAAATGTGGGCAAAGGATACGAACAGACGCTTTTCTAAAGAAGACATTTATGCAGCCAACAAACATATGAAAAAACATTCATTATCACTGGTCATTAGAGAAATTCAAATCAAAACAACACTGAGATACCATCTCACGCCAAGTAGAATGGCGATCATTAAAAAATCAGGAGACAACAGATGCTGGAGATGATGTGGATAAATAGGAAGGCTTTTACACTATTGGTGGGATCATAAATTCACTCAACCATTATGGAAGACAGTGTGGCAATTCCTAAAGGATCTAGAAATAGAATTACCATTTGACCAAGAAACCCCATTACTGGATATATACCCAAATGATTATAAACCGCTTTATTCTAAAACACACATGCACGAATGTTCACTACACCACTCTTTACAATAGCAAAGACTTGGAACCAACCCAAATGCCCATCAATGACAGACTGTATAAAGAAAATATAGCACATATAAACCATGGAATACTATGCAGTCATAAAAAAAGGATGAATTCCCATTCTTTGCAAGGACATGGATAATGCTGGAAACCATCATTCTCTGCGAACCAACACAAGAACAGAAAACCAAACACCACATGTTCTCACTCATAAGTGGTTATTGAACAGTAAGAACACATGGACACAGGGAGGGGAACATCACACACCAGGGGCAGTTGGAGGGGCGAGGATCTAGGGGAAGGATAGCAGGGGGTGGGGGGATTATGGAGGGTTAACATTAGGATAAATACCTAATGTAGGTGATGGGGGGGAACAGATGCAGCAAACCACCATGGCATGTGTATACCTATGTAACAATCCTGCACAAGCTGCACATGTACCCCAAAACTTAAAGTATAATTAAAAAAAAAAAAAGCACAAGAACTTCATGAAGCATATACAACATTGAATAGCTAAATCAATCAAGAAGAATAAAGGATATCAGAGATCAGAGATCAAGTCAATGAAATAAAGCAAAAAGACAAGTTTGGAGAAAAAAGAGTAAAAAGAAATGAACAAAGCCTCCATAAAATATGGGATTATATGAAAATACCAAATCTACATTTAATCGGTATGCGAGAAAGTGACAGGGAGAATGAAAAAAAGCTGGAAAATACTCTTCAGGATATTATCCAGGAAAACTTTCCCAACCTAGCAAGGAAGGCCAACATTCAAATTCAGGAACATAGAAAAAAACAACAAAGTATTAATAGAGAAGGGCAACGACAACACACCTAATTGTCACTTTCACCAAGATTGAAATGAAAGAAAAAACGCTAACGGCAGCAAGAGAGAAAGGTTGGATTACCTACAAAGGGAAGCCTATCAGACTTAAGTGGATTTCTCATCAGAAAGCCTTCAAGCCAGTAGAGAGTGGGAGCCAATATTTAACATTCTTAAAGAAAAGAATTTTCAACCCAGAATTTCATATCTAGCCAAACTAAGCTTCATAAATGAAGGAGAAATAAAGTCCTTCATTGACAAGAAAATGCTGAGAGACATTTTCACTGCCATGCCTGGCCTACAAGACCTCCTGAAGGAACCACAAAACTTGGAAATAAACAACTGTTACCAGCCACTGCAAAAACATACCAAATTGTAAACACCTTCAACAATAGGAATAAACTGCATCAATTAACAGGAAAAATAACCAGCTATCATCATAATGGCATGATCAAATTCACAGATAACAATATTAACCTTAAATATAAATGGGCTAAAGGCTCCAATTAAAAGACACAGACTGACAAATTGGATAGAGTCAAAACCCAATGGTGTGATGTATTGAGGAGATACACTTCATGTGCAAAGATACACATACACTGAAAATAAAGGGATTCAGGAGTATTTAACAAAAAGAATTGAAAGCAAAAAAAAAAAAAAAAAAAAAAAAAAAAAAAAAAAAAAAAAAAAAAAAAAAAAAAAAAAAAAAAAAAAAAAAAAAAAAAAAAAGCAGGGGTTGCAGACCTTGTCTCTGATATAACAGACATTAAACCATCAATGATCAAAAGAGACAAAGAAAGGCATTACATAATGGTAAAGGGATCAATGCAACAAGAAAAATTAACTATCCTAAATATACATGCACCCACTACTGCAGCACCCAGATTCAAAACATAAGTCCTTAGATACCTACAAAGATACTCAGAATCCCACACAATAATACTAGGATATTTTCAAACCACATTGTCAATATTAGACAGATCAATGAAACAGAAAATTAACAAGCATATCAAGGACTTCAACTCATCTCTGGACCAAGTGGACCTAATAGGCTACTACAGAACCCTCCACAACAAATCAACAAAATATACATTCTTATCAGCACGACCTGGTACCCATTCTAAAATTCACCACATAACTGAAATGAAAACACTCCTCAGCAAATAAAAAAGAAAGAAATCATAACATTCTCTCAGACCACAGTGCAATCGAATTAGAACTGAAGATGAAGATACTCCCTCAAAACCAAACAACTACATAAAAACTAAACAACCTGCTCCTGAATGGCTACTGGATCAATAACGTAATGAAGGCAGAAATAAAGAAGTTCTTTGAAACCAATGAAAACAAAGATACAATGTACCAGAATCTCTAGAGCACATTTAAAATAGTGTCTAGAGGGAAATTTACACCACTAAGTGCCCAAAAGAGAAACCAGGAAAGCTCTAAAGTCAACACCCAAATGTCTCAATTTAAAGAAATAGAAAAGTAAGAACAAACAAATTCAACAGCCAGCAGAATACAAGAAATAACTAAGATAAGAGCAGAACTGACGACGATAGAGACACAAAAAAACTTCAAAAAAAAATCAATAAATCTATGAGCTGGTTTTTTGAAAAGATTAACAAAATAGAACACTAGCCAGAATAATAAAGAAGGAAAGAGAGAATATTCAAATACACGCAGTTAAGAATATAAAGGCGATAATACCATGAACATCTCTACGCAACTAAAACAGAAAATCTAGAAGAAACGGATAAATTCCTGGATGCTTACACCCTACCAATACTAAACCAGAAAGAAATCAAATCACTGGCCGGGCGAGGTGGCTCAAGCCTGTAATCCCAGCACTTTAGGAGGCCGAGGCGGGTGGATCACGAGGTCAAGAGATGGAGACCATCCTGGCCAACATGGTGAAACCCCGTCTCTACTAAAAATACAAAAAATTAGCTGGGCATGGTGGTGCATGCCTGTAATCCCAGCTACTCAGGAGGCTGAGGCA